>NW_004955519.1:566300-591329 GCF_000276665.1 Chinchilla lanigera | reverse complement strand
GGGCCGGGGCGGGGCGGGGCGGGGCGCTGGCTCAGGCTCAGCCTCAGCCTGCGGGCTGTGAGGCGCGGCAGCTGGGCGGGGTTGGGGGCTCGCCGACCGTCCTCCCTCCTCCTGGGCGAGGCGGGCGAGCACGAGCCCCGGTCCTGGCCTTGGGCAGAGGTCTGAGGGTACGGACTAGACACACTTGCGAGTTGGTTTTTCGGCATCGTCTCCTCAGATTGGAAACGTAGACTTTGTGACTTTGGTGGTGACCGCGCTTGGTCAGAGACTGTGCAGACTCTCTGATTTGGTGTAAATAAAGTGACAAGGAAAGCAAAGATGTAGCGGTCTTGCGGAGACGTTCCCGCGGAGTGGGAGCTGGTGCGTCAGGAGAAACGGGGTCCGGGAAGGCGGCGGAGGCGTGCGCGAGGCGCTTTGTCACGCGTTTGGCGGACTTCGCTAGGCTCTACAGTTGGATACGGTCAATGGGTGAGAGTTCTGCCAGATTTGGAAAGTAATGGGCTTTTGTGTTAACCCAGGGTTTTGTTTCTTTACAAATTGGAGCCGTTTGGGTAGTCACAACTTGCCTTGTATTTCTTGAAGAGGTGCTAGGGTGTCGCTGCGTTTTCAGCCCTCAGTGTGAACTGTACTTTGTTGGATAAATTGATGGCAAATGAATACCTTGCGCCGGGGAGTGAATCTTCACAACAGTTTTGAAAATGTCTTTAATGTCTTTAAGAAGGTCTTTTTAAAAATCAGAGGGCTTGTTTTCTTGCGTTGTCAAAAGTTTGAATTTCTTTCGTAAAATATGAGTTTTAAGTAAACCCGTTTTGGCAGGATTTTAGATTTAAAGATTGAAATTTATTTTGCATGACCTAGTCACGTTGAGCTCTAATGTTTTAAAAGCTATAATTTTGTACCTTACAGAAAGAGGCGAAAAGGAACTAAAATTTAGGGTGTGCTTGCCAAGAACCAGGTAGGATGCTGAGTGCTTAACTGTCATTTAGTCTTACACACCTTAGTGAAGTAGACATTGTTCCCATTTTACAGGTTTAAAATACTGAGGCACAGAAAGGTTAAATGCCTGCCTAATGGAAAATGACAGATACTGCAATTTGGATTTGGATTCAAGTATTTCTCACTAAAGACCAGCATCTTGCTCTGGCACTTAAAAGATGTAACAATTATTTTACAAGAAAGAGTTGTTTTATCTGTAATGTACAGATATTATTATGCATACATATGACTGAAAATTTTTGCCCACGTGCTTTAATAACTAGTGGTTCTGTAGGGTAGATGTGGTGAATACTAAAATAATAGTTGGCCTACAGTGGCTCCCCTTGCTATCTCTGCCAGGCATTGTTTTAAAAATCTGTTTTATTATTTATTTAATCTTAATAACCCTATGAGGTTTACATTATTTTATCCCTATCGTACAGACTTTTAAAGATGGAAACAGAATTTAAGTAAACTGTCTAAAGTGATACAGCTAGTAAATGGGGGAGGTGTAATCCAAGCCCAGGTATTCTAGTTACAAGCCTAAGGACTTAATGCTGTTTGATACTGCCTCTCATGTAACTAGACATGTCCAGTAGTCACCTTGAGAATATTAAAGTGTAAGCGTTCTCCTCCTGGGGAAGGCAGTGTCCTATCTAGATAGGTGATTGCTGACATAGCATCTTTGTTTTTGGGAGGTAGAATTTGAATTAAGTCTTGAAATTGGATAGATTCTCCTAGATGGAGAGAGAGCTTAGGATATGACAGGAGCCAGAAACTCACAGTGGAAGATCAGTGTTGATGTGTAAATGTGCCACAGAAGTAAAAATGTCAGGAGAGTGGTAGGCTCAATGCACACTGCTCCTGTGTTTATCTATCACCAAGTGTTGGTGGCACTGTAACTAATCCAAATCGAGAATTGTCTGAATTTAACTTTATGAAGGTAATAGCCACACTTGGTCTGCAGCAGGCCAGATAGTAAATATTTTGGGGTATGTGTAAGAAGGCAACTGTTAAGAGGTGATCTGTGAGAGGTGGGCAGAGTCCTTAAGAAATTTGCAAGCTATAGTAAGAGTTTGGAATTTACTGTGTAATAGTTATGGAAGGGATTCCCAGTGATTTTAATAATAGAGCAAAATAGATCAAAGATCACTGCAACACTTGCTAGTTATAAGACTTAGATGAATTACATAAATATTTTTGCTTCAGTTTTCTCATAAGGAAAATAGAGATAATAATAGAACCTACCTTATAGAGTTGTCAGTAAATTAGTGAGATAGAATATCTAATCAAGAAAAAAAAGAAAATCCAAATTAAGTTAGAAATGATTTTTAAACTGGTTTTGTTAACAATTCTGTAATTGTGATGAAATTGCTATCCTTCTGGATAAAAGTAATTTGTCAAAACAACTCAAGAAAAAGTAGAATAATTTGAATACATCAGTCACCATGGAAGAACTTAGAAAATGTTATAAAATCTGTGCTCAGATTTTTTAAAGTTCTTTTTTTTTTTTGTCTTTTTGAGACAGGGTTTTGCTATGCAGTTCACACTGGCCTTGGGCTCACTTTCTAGCCCAGGCTAGTCTTGAACTTGCAGTGATCCTCCTGCCTCAGCCTCCCGAGTGCTGGGATTACAGGCATGTGCCACCACGCCCAGTTTAAAATTCTTTTGAACTTTTAAGGCACAAAATTTCTGGTGTGATGTAAACTTTTTCAGAAAGAAACTTTTGTAGGAAGAGATGGAAGGCTTCCTAATTAATTTTCCAGAGCAGTTTTGATACCAAGAGTTTATAAAAAAGTACCAGTGTTGGCTTATTCATTGATAGTGGGAAGTATACAGACTTGCCAGTGTAAGATCTGAGAGATACAAACAATTTCGAAATAAAATACCAACAAATTGAAAGGCTTTTCTCTGTAATTGGCTGAATCTCTCTCCCTAAGAATGTCAAGAAATGTGTTAATATGTTATAATAGTAGGTGAAAAGAGAAAAGTAATTTGATCATCTGATCCCAAAAGACACTTGGTACTATCTATGATTTGTTCTGGTTTCAATCGCTGTGCATGACCAGCAGAATACTTAGTGTGCCGTGGACTAACGCCAACAACCTTTTTTAGTGGGGAATAGCTAGGGGAAAGCTTTTAGATACTATTGTTTCTATTTCACTTACCAATATTTGTACTTCTAGGAATCTTTTCCATAAAACTACTTGCATCAGTGCAAGCTTCTTTTTTAGTGTTCTTTAAAAGAGTAAAACTTTAAAGTTGAATATTCGTAAGTTAAATAAATCATAAGGTGTTTACAAGCTAGGATACTAAGTATTTGTTAAAGTGACTGTGGTATATTTAAAGGTGTTGGTTTAGAAAGAGTTCTTCCGCCTGGTTTGCCTAGTTTTGTCCTTTATATGAATTGAGTTGTCCACCATTCTCTTATTTGTGTCTGATTTCTTTTACTCAAGGTTGTGGTTGTGAGGTTTATTCTTGCTGGGGGCAGCAGTAGTTGGTTTATTCTCATTGCTGTTGCTCTTCACTTGTATTAATACACCATGGTCTAATTGCTCATTGCTTGTGTTAGATTCAGAAAAAAAATCTCAGTTTTAAAAAGTACAAGTTGGTGGAAATTACAACTCAAATTGGAGGTGTTTTGTAACTTGAAATTTTTGTACAACATTGGTCTACATTTATCTAACTTGGGAGTGAACTCTCCCATCTTCTTTGTTCCCTTTTGATTTCTCTCCTTTGGGTCTTTGGTGGTCAGTACATCCTCTGTGGAATGAAGAGGAAGCAGGAAAGAGATGATACTTGAATTCTCAGTTGTGCCTCTTATTGCTGCAATGGGTCAGCATGGATAAAGTGAATTTGCTTTTTCCTTAAGGTGCCCCTCCCAGTAACTGTGACACAGGTGTTCACAGTTACCAAATCTGGAGTACAAGATAGAATATGATATTGCCATAGTCTGTGTCTTGTTCTAGTTTGCTCTGTAGTTACATGACTCAGAGCCACAGCTGAACCTTTAGAATTCTAGATTTTCAGGCTTATATTTTACCTCAATTTGTTTAGATTTAACCTAAAGTTTAACTACTAAGGTAGTTGAAATGAAGTGGAGAGCTACACTCCATGGTTTTGCACCACAGGTGCAGAGGTGATGTCTCCCAGCGTCTCTGCTCCATGCTTTGCCAGGGCCCAATCAGGCACAGACAACTGGTGTACGTTTTGAAGGCACTGCCTGAGTGAAAAGTCCTTTTGAGTTCCTTCACAGAAGCAGTTAGCAATCATGTTTTCTTGCTCAGCTGTTTCCAGCATTTCCTCAATAGACTTTAAGTTGTAAAGCATTCAAGTCACAATTTGGAATTGCATTTAACTTTGACTTTTATTGCTAGTCCTGGGCAGTGTGACCCTTCAGTTTTTAAAGTCTTGTTCTAGTGCTGGGGGATGTAACTCCACGGTAGAGCACTTGTAGCATTTGCAAGGCTCTTGGTTTGATTTCTAGTACCAAAAAAGAAAAAAAAAAACTTTCCAAATGGCCCATGGTTGACGCTCATATTGTAGCTCAGTGATATGTAGATTTCTTGACTAACCTGCTAAGGCCACATGTTTGGGTGTGATTTCCCAGTACCCAGCCCCCTAAAAGGTAAATTGCTAATGAAAGAATTCTTATTTTGTCACTCACTAAAATCCAACCAAAACTTCAATTCGATTTGAGGTGTCATTCTGAAAGCATATCCGTATTAAGGTTATTTAGGTAGTAAGTATGTGAAGTAACTTTTCTATGTGTTGCTTTTCAGGAGTAAAAGGTTTGCCACTCTTAGGTGACTAAGCAGTGGCACAAATAACCAGCAGTTTTACAAATACTTAGGAGGAAGTGGAATTTCTCCTGGTGCACCATGTGTGCCAGCGCCAGTGAGGTTAATGTGGTTTGTATATTAAATAGAAAATGTCTGTGTTCTTTATGTAATGCTATACAGTTATTTTCTAAATTGAGAAATTACATATAGTGAAATGCATAGATCATAAGTGAAGTTTTATTATGAGCATTGACAATGAGGTATAAAACTTCTGTGAACATTGGGGTACAGGTGTCTTTGTGAACACAACATTTCTTGAAAGTAAATTGAAGTTAAATTGTTAGATCATAGAGTTGACTTAATTTCATGGGAATCGCCCAAATAGTTTTTCAAAGTGGTTGTGCTGTTTTTGCTTTTCTGTTACATTCTGCTGTGTTTCTATTGGCTGTGAACCAAAATATAGATTACTAAAATTACAAAAATATACATTATTACCAAAATATACATTACTATGTAAATGTAGCTAGCTATGAAACACATTTAGTCTTAATGACACCTAATGTTTTTCATCTTTGGAGATAATGTTAACTACCTACCAAGAGTCAGTTTTGATATAGTTATGTGAAAGCACTTTGAAAAGCACAAGTCACCATACAAGAGTAAGACGGTATTTATAAATACATAATTATGCATAGCTCAATGCTATAATTTCTTTCATGTATTTTGAAACAAAGACATACATAGATTCCAGGTGGCTTTATTTTCACTTGATCTTAGCCAAAGGGTCAAGAAGCGATCCAAGTATATTTATCTTAAAATTATTCCTAGAATTTATAGTTGTTTCTTTGACTAAACTTATTAAATGGAAATTTAATCGTTATTTATATCCTATCTTTCCCCAAAATGTTTTAAGGTGATTTAGAAATTAATTTATCAAGAAAAATAAGTGCTTAAGTGTTTCCTATTTTGTCCACACAGTGGCACTGTTGGATTGTTTAAAAATCAAAAGCCATGTAACATTCTTTTGTTCAGGCTTAGAAATGTTTGCTTTTAAGACAGTTTTAGTGTAGAAGACTAGTCTTTCTACCCTAAGTACATGAGTGGTTAAGCTTAGTGAAAAATGTCTTATGTGTAGAAGGGTTAATGAGAACACAGTTTTGCAAGTACATTCATTATGTAGTCATAGTACTAACAAAGGGTAAAGGTCTTTTGATAGTGCAAATAAGTCTTTGGAGCTTCTTAAAAGTGAAATTAAACTCCTCAGCTTCTTAGTTCTGTCTTTTATCTTTTCTTTTGTTAATTGTTCCTCAGGCAGTGGCAGACATTTCTACTTGTGTCAGTAGCGATGGTGGTGGTGATGGTGAGGACGGCAGCGTTCTTTATGCCTTTACGCAGGATCTTCCATATGTGCGTGAAGTAAGTGATAGTACTTGCTATTAAACTTTACTATTCTCAAGAAAAAGATTTAAATTCTTTATATATTGTGGAGTTCCTTTAAACTCATACTTAAGAAAATATTTCTCCCTACTGAATTTGTATGTTTTCCTTGGTCAGACAACGAGCTCTTCACTATTTTATTTCTCCCCTTTTCTTATGTAGTAGGAAATTCAGAGCAGTCTTGTACTGGATATCTAAAATGAGATTTTTTTAAAAGTCAATTCTTTCCTTGCCTCTGTTCTTAATTGGTAATTATTATTTCCATCCTCATAGTAGTGTGAATTTTTATTTTATCCCTGCTTTATATTGAAACTTTTGAAAGGTTGGGGAAAAATAAAAGCATTTTAAACAGATAAATATAAAGTTGTTTTTCTCCCCTAGTACTTAGTGTGTCTGTTACAGAAGTAAAGTATTAACTACTTTTAAAATATAGCAGGAACGTTTTCAACCTGACATAATCCAAACTGAAGATGCACTAAGATCAATTCTGGATATCCTTGGCCAGTGTCAGGTATGAAAATTCTGTCTCTTTAATGTGGTTTTGGGAAATGTTATAGTGAAAGTTATCTTTATCTCCTATAAAGAGAAAGCGGACAATTTATTGAAATTTTACAATATTGAATTGTTTACTGTTATCACTCCATTGTAATGATTTTTGACAGTTTCTAGTTAGAATATCATTTGCAGATGAAATTTTTGAAATACCAAAGTATATATTTTAGTGCTTTCTAAAAAACTATCGATCAAATGTCTCTTTCATCTAGATTGTTCAACATTGAGTAATTTCCCCTATAAAATCTTTAAAGGAAGTTGGCCATTGGGATGAAATTTAGAATATGCTTAAATGCAAATCAGGTTATCTCCCCTGACACAAAATTGCAGTCCATCAACGTTTTGTGGAGCTGGGCATGGTGCTGTACACCTGTAATCTCAGCACTTGGGAGGCTGAGACAGGAGGACCACCTTGAGTTTGAGGTGAGCCTGGGCTACCTAGTGAGTCCAGGCCAGCCTGAACTACATAGCTGGATCCTGTCTCAAAAAAAAAAAAAAATTGTGGGATTTTGTAAAAGTAACCATGTTGGTAGAGATTGATAGAAGTATATAATTATCAAGGGTTTTGTGATCTGCATATGCCAGAAGTAATTCAAGTTCATAAAAATGTATGTTTCTTAACTTCTAAATCTTCTTGATTAGAATGAGCTAGCCTACTTTGAAGAGTAGAAGCATGTGTGTATGTTCTCATTCTTCCTAGTGAGGACAGAAGTGGGATGCTTAGTGGGACCACTCATGCCTGAGGGGGAGATGTGCAGAGGTGGCTGGAGCAGCAGGGAGATTTATACTCACCATCTGAACATCTGTCTTCCTGTTTTCTCTCTCTGGTTGGGAACATGCTATTTCTTTGGCCCTGTCTGCCCTTCCATGCATTTTTACTGGGTGAATGCCTTCTCTCCTTTCACTCTCAACCCAGACATCATCATCTCTGAGAAGCCCTCCCTGACTGTCCGCCTGGGTTCAGTCCTGCACTTCTGGGCCTGCT
This sequence comes from Chinchilla lanigera, assembly GCF_000276665.1. NCBI lineage: Eukaryota > Metazoa > Chordata > Mammalia > Rodentia > Chinchillidae > Chinchilla > Chinchilla lanigera. The sequence continues at coordinate 583,598 of NW_004955519.1, read as the reverse complement.
TAGCCTCCTGTGCTTACCTGTGTCATGGTGCTGAGGACAGTAACAGTAATAATACTAATAGAGTACTGAGCACTGTTGGACCACTCACGTTGGGTGTTGTTATTGTTAGTATTAACGTAAGGCTGCAGTAAACTTCCATCCCTAGGAGGACCCCTAAGAGATATTTTCATCCCAGTTCTGTGCATGAGGGGATTGAAGTGCAGGGAAGTCATGTAACTTGACCAAGGTCACACCACTAGTAAGTGGCAGAACTCTAGTATTTGAAGCCAGCCATGTAGATCCTGCACTGTTTGCCTCAGCACCGCGGGCCCACAGTTCTCCCACTGGAGCGCGTGTCAGAAGCCCCCGGAGGCTTGTTGAAACCCAGTCCACTGCCCCACTCAGGTCTCCATTCAGGAGAGCGGAGGTGGAGCTGCAGTGTTGCTGTCTCAGAAGCTCACAGGTGATGGTGCCGGTCTATGGACCACACATTGAGAACCGCTGTTCCAGGCTGGTAGTCACTTGTTCTGTTGAAATCATCTCTTCTCTCTCTCCCCAGTAAAGACGGGCATTCCTCCAGATCAGGAGTGGGGTTTTGTTTTGTTTTGTATTTTAATATCTGTGTTCCTGGCAAAGTAGCTCTGACTAGTACTAGCCCCCTCAGTAAGTGCTCATTTGAATGAATGGATGACTAAGGAAGTGTTTCTGACCTTTTAATTTTCTGTTGCTTGAAATTTCTGTGGGTTTCAAGAATTCTCAGAGTTTTATCAGATTTTTACCTGATGGGCATGTGGGAGTTGTGCACTCAGTGGTTTGGTAAGTTTGTTGAGTGCATGATTGTAAAACACGTTGAAGCCAAAGGTCACATCGTTATATTTGGCTCCATGTTCTTTCCAGAGCAGAATATTCACTGCTAGCTCCTAAGTCATCACATGGTTGGTCACTCTTTGGCCTTTTAGCAGATTTGAACATTTCTTTCCTGAAGTAGCACCTTCTTTGATGTGAAATGGCCACATCATAAGTGGGATAGTGGAGAGGGGCGGTGGTGCATTTGCTTCCTCCTTCCAATGTCCCTGTGAGTTGAGTAGGACAGTGGCAGGTCCAGGCTCCTTGTGTCAGCCAGGTGGGCTCTGTGTCTCCTACACCTAGGCTTCAAATAGGAAGGAAGTTGTTTCTGGTGCCTTGAGAACTTTCCTTGTGCCTTGCATTTAAAATTTAACTCAGTGGCATTCTCACCTGTTACTTTTCTTTTGGAGGAAGAACTAATAATGCCTTTTACTATACTAGCTTATATATAAAGCTGTGCAACAACTGGAGAAGAAGTTTGATGTTATTGATAGAAAGGTGTCAAAAATTCAACGTGCACGAATGAAATACTCTTGGTACTATCGTGTAAGTAGCATTAAAATATTCTCAAAACTGTGATTAGTCTCTGTTCTCTAACGATGCCAGTCAGCTGGAACTGATATGAAACTACTAACTGTGAAATTAGCAAGGCTGATAATACTTTTGCCGTAGGAGCAGACAGGGAACTGAAACTGTTAGAAGAATACTGAAGTTTGATAAATGTATGACAAATAGGTATTTTTATGTTTGTTCCTAAAATAAATAAAAGAAAATTAAGATGTAGGGCTGAAGAGGAATAAACATCATCTTAAAATAAAAAAACAGAATTTATTTGAATAATGTACAGCAGTGTTGAATAGAAAATAAATAGTAATGTATTGAATACTCATTTCCTTTTTTATTCACTTGTTTATCCATGTTGGGTTTATGTCATTTCAGAAACCACTGAGACAGTCAAGAAAAACTAACATTTCCTCAGTTCCTAGAGAGGTTAAACCTGAGGAAGTAGAGATGTCGGGGCATTGTAGTTCATTTTCCCACTCTGAAAGTTACAGCCCAACTTCACCAGTTCGCAGACCACAAAATGATGCTGAAGAAAATGTCATGATGCCATCTTATACTTATGATCACTTATCAGAAGGTCAACACGAAGACCTGCAGGAACGGGAGCCATATGGTGGTTCACCAACTCCTTCCAATTCCAGCATCCGTAGAGATACATGTGCTGATATGTCTGGCCCTCCACTGTTCGACTCTGGCAGCCCCAGGTTTCCTGACATGGGTGCCTGCCCTGCAGACATTTCCTCAATAGCACCTATCGCATCTCTGACTCAGAGAAATCCTAACCTGACACACAGCTTCAACATGAGCAACCATCCTGGTGGCCAGGACAGAGAGCCTGCTCTGTCATCTTTCCATAACCCATCTGGTTTTGGTGAGTTTGAAGTAACATGTAATACAAATAGCACTATTTAACTTGTGTTCATCAGCATCTTTCTTACACACTAATGCAAGCTGTTTGTTTCCTATTTTAAGGGCTGGTTTTAGGTGGCATTTATAATAATGATTAACATGTATTAATTGTACACTCTGTGCAAGGCACTGTGCTGATTAATTAATACAGTTCTTCTCCACTGATATCCATAATGCCCCATTGTGTGTTTTTAATCCTCTATTTTTCTTCACTCTTTTCTCTGGATAAGTAATTCTAAACACTCCTAAGATGACCACATACCAGATGATAGGAAAGAAATTCTATGCCTCTGACTAATTCATACAAAGAAAGATAATTTGTATTGATGTTACTAGGTTCTAGGGAATAACAAAACTCCCTTCTGTTAATCCTAACTAACTTTAGGGAGCCCTGATCTCTCCTTGAGTAAGTGACTACTTCTCAGGACACAAAGAAATGTCTTAGTGAATAGCATAGCTAGAACCTATTAAGCTCTGATTATTTCATATCTCAGCTGTTTCCTTATTAAAAATATAAACCTTCAATCAACATCTATTGCACTGCAATTAAACATGAAACAAATTTTTTTGAGTGGTAAAGTTACTTTTTAAAATGGTAAACTTTAACTCAGCAGAAAATAATCTTGTTTTCTTCTAAATCCAGAATAATGTTTAAGCCGTGAAAAAAAATATTTAAAGAGCAAAAGTGATAACTGAAAATACCTATATTGACTATATGGGAGAGATTTGGAGAAAGAACTAGTTTGTTTCTCCAAGTTAATGGGTTATTGAAATTTGTTTATTAAAGTGAGCAAATTTGAAGCCTAGCATCCTAGCATTCACAAGGTACTGGGTTCCATCCCCAGCACACAGAAACAACAAAACAAAACAAAAAACTAAAGGACAAATATAAACAATTATAAAACAGTAAATTTTGGGGTTTCCCATTGGATTTAGCTAGCAAAATAAACCTAATTTATTTTGGGTAAGGGAGAAAAGAAACTTAGAGAAATTCATTGAAACAAAGTTGAGAGTAATGAGTTAGGTTAAATCAACCTAATTTAACCCAAATAATAGCTCTTATGCTGTATTTGCCTGAGGACAGAAAGGCTTTAGATTGTGAAGTCTTTTTGTGTGTGTGACCCTTGAAGCTTTAAGGGAACATCTGAAGCTGTCTCTGCTGCTTGGAGGAGGTCAGATAGGATGTTCTTGTGCTGCTATCCTCAGATCATCTTTATGTAGGTTTTGTTTAGATTTCACAGTTGGAATCTTGAGTCCTTGCTTGGATACTTAAGATGAGGTTCTAGGACTGAGGCTGTTACTTCCTACCTAACATCTCTTCTTTCAAGATCACAATCAGGACAAATATGATTTGTCTTTGGTTTTTCTCCCCACTGAAGCTACAAGTTCTCCAATTGAATCTAATCGTGCTGATCTGACACAAACCTTGCCTGATGACCCTTTAAACTGGTCTGTGGAACATGTGATCCTGTTTCTGAACAATACAGATCCTCATGTTGCAAACTCCCTCAGCCGCCACCTGAGGAGACATGTAATGTATCTTTTGATCTGGTTTTCCTGCTGCCATAACCCTTTTGAAGGACCTCTGTGCAGGCCTTTCTGTTAGGCTCTGTGTTGTGTGGATGGTGGGGGAACCCTGCCAACTAATTTTTTCCATTTGTAGGAAAGGTTATTTTGTCCAGTGTTAGATCCTTAAATGGTAGGCTAAAAATCAATTCTTCAAATGGGTGTCCATGTGCTTAGTATACTGATGTCCGTTTTTTGTCATAGTTATATACTATTTTATTCAACATCCAATATTTAAAATTGCATAGCTTGACATAATTCATTTTAAATATTAAATTTCTTTTTTCTTAAAATTTAAAGTGTATTTATAAAGTATTAAATGCTTTACTCTTCAGATTTTATTTTTAATAGTTTTTATAAAATAAATGCATATTCAGAGACTACACATTTGAAATGGGCTGCTCTCTAGTTGTTTTACATGTTCTTACATAGATATGTTTCTTTATATATATAAAGAAATAGGTACTGTGATCAAATGTGAAAGTATTATTAATTACTACAACTGCCTTCTTTCTGTAGGACATTGATGGGAAAGCCCTGCTACTACTTAATAACGAGTTGGCTATGAAGTATATGGGCTTGAAGCTGGGGACATGCCTGAAACTATGTCACTACATTGAAAAGCTTAAAGAAGAAAAATCCTAAATGTCTTCAGAAATTTAGATTGAGTTTACCAATTCACCTTCTTGTTCTTAGTTTTTGTTTTGTAGAAGGTTCCCCTTAAATTGTCACATCCAGAATTGCAAAACTATGTTAGGGCTGAGTCTACTTCTTTCAAGCAGTAAAAAAAATCCTACGCAGTGTTTCTGCTTAATTTGCCTAGTTCTAAGCCATTTAGCCTTCTAAACTTTGGAAGATACATTAATTCTAACTTACTGTTTCGAGCTATATTTCATAATTTAAAATTTTTAAGAGATAAGTATTATTTTGTAATTATTTATTATTACATTATTTAATTTTTAGAAGAATACAAGATATGAAAACTGTGGCTACAAAAAAATAAAAATAAAAAAGGGCCAGGGATATAGCTCAGCAACACAAGCACCTACCTGGCAGTGCAAGTTTGTGAGTTCAATTCTCTGTGCCAAAAAAAAAAAAGAAAAGAAAACTGTTGCTAATAGTATCAGCCATTTGTCATAAATAACAATAAAATGTTCACCAGGTGCAGAAAAACCAAATTCTCTTTATATACAAATGTAACTGCTTATTGGATACATGTGGTTAAAGGATGACTTAATTTATGTTATCCATTGTGTAAGATGAGATTCTGACCTAAACTTGGTTTTCTTTCAAATTGTTTATATGAAGATGCTGTACTATTTTCTCAGGTGTTTGGAAAATACTGCTTAACTCTTTTCAAATTTAAAATATAATAAAATTAAATAAATTCAGCAATGAATGCCAAAGCCTCAGATTTTATTTCACATGATTTCATCATATTAAATTAATGAATGAATTTGTTAAACTTGAAAAAGAGCTAATCTAGTAAATGTTGTGGCTTTATAGTTCGAATTCTCGAGTTTTAAAACATGCTCTGATTCTATTGGTAAATAGATACATAGGCACAAAGGACAGTAGCCTTAAAGGATACCCTGGGGGCTCACAATATAATTAAAAAAATGAGTTTTATTTGTGCTCAAAACCTTTGTTGCTGATAATGTTCTGGATTATGTGAATGTGGTAGAATATGCCAGTGCTTTCCCCCACCCCACCTCATCCCGTCTAGGTTGCTATGTCTGCCTGACAACTCTACCTGCTCTTTTACCATTGGGGTGAGAAGTTTTGTTATGCCTGTTGTCCCCTCTGCTTCCAGATGAACCAGCTTTCATAGGGGGACCTCTTGGAGAATCCATGCGACACCCAAGTAACCTTATTATCCAGCCTCCACACTTGCCCACCAAGGATCCCAGACACTATCATTGCTGCTGCTTCCCAGCGGGGTGTCATGTGGCAGTGTTATTGGAGACCACCCCTGACTGAGGCTCCAGGGATGATGCTGAATGGGCTGGGGTGGGGCTTTCAAGTGGCATGAGACTTGAGTAACTTGCACCCCTTTAATTTCCTGTTCAGTTTGTGAAATTTTAATTCAGAGACTGTTACATATTTTCCATCCTGTAAATTTTTCAGACTTTTAGAATGATCCTTCCTCTAGCTTTGCCTCTCAGTCCATCGTTTGACCTTCTTTAACCCTGTCCAGCAGAATTCTACAGCTGGAGCTCCAGGCACGTCCAACATTTGCTTTGGATTTTTGGCTGTGTGATTTCCCATCATCTGAATGTCTTGTAATAGTTTATATTCAAAAGTAGGATTTCCCAAACTTTCAAACTCAGGCCTCCCTCTGTAAGCACAAGAATGTCATGCCCTTCTGTAATATTTGAAATTTAAGCCCCAGCTATTAACAATGTAATTAGGAGAACTAAAAACACTGCTTTTTCACAGATATGGACCCTTCCATAGCTTCTATTGTACTTGAAACTGGCTGAGCAAATGAAATAGGTTTAAATTTCTGGGGTTTTCTACAGCTTGATGCTAGGAGGTGCTTATCAAGTCCCCCTGGGCTGATCCAGCAAATGAGGGAGGCTGTGGTGCATACAGGACATACAGAAAAGGGCTCTTTCCATTTCATTGTTTTTCAAAATTTCAGTGTTAATTATAAACATTTAGAAACCTTCCTAGAGATTTCTTAATATTAGCAGTTAGCTGTTTAGCACTGAGAAACACCTGTTCTTCCCGATGTGGTTACAAAAAATGAAACAAGGTAGAAGTAATAGATGTAAGACAATGAGGTGTAAAACATAAACACATTCCTTCTTTAGTAAATACTATAGGGAATCCTGCTGAAAACATCACAGCGAATTGGAGAAGCAGATACAAGGATAAATTGCAGTGTGGCAGTTCTGTCATCCTGTTGAATGAAAATACAGATGTTTCAAAACATGTCAGCTTCTGGTGGAATCTGATGGTGCTTTTCTGGAAGGAGCAACTTGTATCCTATCCAGAAGTGTCTCTTCACTGCTCACACTTGATCAGCACCTAGTTGTTTCAAAGTTAGCACCACTCTCTCAATCTGGGTATTCCAGTTATTATCCCTCTAGATAGTTCTGCTTTTCAGACAAGGGTATGTATTTCCTTTGTTTTAAAATTATTTTTCTCCATAGGGCCCATCTGATTCACATTTGCCAGTATACTGTTTCCTATGTTCACAAATTTCTCCTTGCCAGAAGAGTCCTCTAAAATCAGTATTACCCTAAAAGATATCACTACCAGCTGAATTTCCATACATTATAGAATTCCGGTTTTCACCTTGGTGGTTTACTCACTTTGTAAGATGATGGCCCTAGCATTAATTGTCCTAATAGGCCCCTGACAAATTTTTAGTTGTTTGCATCACTGTTACAGGATAAACTAAATTGGGTTTGGGAATTGGAAATTATATCCATATCCATCCTCCTCCCAGTTTTCCTGTTGTTAAAGTTCTGTAAATAAGGCATCTGCCAGATAAGATATTCTTGGAGGAAACATGATGGATTAAGCGAGGCTGCCATTAGTGATAGACCCAAAGTTGAATATGTCCCAAATAACACTAGCGATTTATTTCCTGCTCATAAGCCAGAAGGCAGTCTGTCATCTTCATGTTACGTGAGCAAGAAGTAGATGTCTATGGTCATAAGTCACTGGGATTTAGGACTTTACTACACAGCTCACAGATGTGGTGAAATGTAACTGATAATTCTTCTTAACATCATTTCTTTGTGTAATCGATGTCTTCCCCAATGAGGGTAAGTTCTTTCTGAGGGCAGAGAGTTTCATTTGCTTCATTCCTACTGTCCCCACTGCCCAGATTGTCACCTAACACCTAGGATGGTTTAATTATTTGTTGAATGTGTCATAATCCTGGGAATCAGATATAGGTTGACTTTTTAGTACCAAATGCATACTGAGCCTTTCCACGAGTATGGTCATCTAGTGATGAAAGTTGCTATTTGGCCTTTGTGTTATTTTCTGGTTGGTTTTACTTCTTGTTTCACACATGCACTCCCAGGCACTAAAACTATAGGGAGAATGAGTGAGTTACTGGAGAGGAGAGTGACTTTGGAGAGAATTAAAGACTGTAATTTCTAGTCATCTGGTTTAACGTGATGTCTTGCTGGCAACCATCGAATCTCACTCTGGCTTTCTCACTAAGTACCTGTAAGAAAATGAAAACACATGATACCCCTGAAAACTAAGACAGGAAGGCAAAATGTTGCTAGTCTGTCAAAGGTCATCAAGCGAGACTGAAAAAATGCCTACACCATCAATTCTAAGATGTCCTTTCCTTCTGGTATGAGTGAGTGCACCTGGTTTCTAAATGTTTTACAACCTACAGCACCTGAGGATGCCATGAAGCGCAGTCATCAGTGGCTTGGCCATGCTTCAACTCATGGTTTCCCTTTAGGTCATGTGAGCCCTAAAATGCCCAGTAAGCCCTAGCCAAGGAGGTAGAGGAAACTGGTGCAGTTCTTGGTGGTAGAATATGGAGGACTGTGCATCTAGACCTTTCAGCCAAAACGGCTGAACACAAAGCAAGAAGTTCCCTCAAGGGAGCAAAGGCTATGCTGTATATTTTTTTAAAAACTCTGTGTGAGAACTAGGAAGTGAGGTAGGAGAAAATGCCCCCATGCAAGTACTAAATAATAATGAGGAACTCAGCGTATAAGAGTAAACAAGATAAACAAAGTAACCTGACATTGGGAAGCTTACAGTCTGGGAAGACAGCATTGAAAGTACAAATACCCAGGTAACTTATAAAAATATGGCAGGAGTGAAGTAGCCAGGAGAGATACGCCAGGTGGCCTTTACCAGGTGGTGGAGAAGATCATGAAACATCTGGCCTTAGTGTTTCCACCAAAACCTGAAGGATGATGAGGTGGGGTGACAGGAAGTGTGCACTGAAGGCCAAGGCCACTGAACAACAGTGAGCTTCCATCTATACACACCTGTATCTCCGGTTCCTTTCTTAGGATATCATAAATATATCTGTTGGTCATTTTGTGATACCACTTATCTTTTCCCTCACATGGATAACCAATTTTTCCTACACCGTTTATTAGATAATCTTTCTCAAATGATAAAATTGTTACCTTTATCATATATTAAATACTTATAAAATGTTTTATGGTAAAATGCATTTGTTATTTGTGTGGAACAAGATTATCCCTACACTTAGCAGCTTAAAACAAGATATGCTTATGACCTCACACATTCTGATGATTAGAAATCAAAATCTTGGAGAGGCTTAGCTGTGTGGTGCTGACTCAGAGTCTTTATAGGAGAGCACATGTAGATACCGGCTTGAACTGCAGCCATATGAAGACCTGAGTAGGTCACGTGTGGGGTGATCTCAGTTTGTCTTGGGCTTCACTGGTTTTAGCACTGGAAGTCTTCTGTCCTAGCTGACCCCTAAATCCCAGGATGGTTGGTTACCCTACTCATATGCATGGTGACTAGAATGCTCAGCTTTCCACTAGCTGTTACCAGAAGTCCTCAGTTCTTATTGGGTTCCTCACAGCATGGCACTCATTCTCTCTGATAAAAGCAGTTCAAAATGGGGGCAGAATAGAGTCAGAAATGGTCCAAAAGAGAGCTGTAGCCTTCTGCAGATTTTTTGAACAGTTGAGCACCTATTAAGCTACAAACAACAAAGGATGCATGGCTTACACAAACAGAATCTGTCTTTGGTAACCTAGTATGAGAAGTGATAGATGGTCACTTCTGCTGTATTCTACTGGTCATGCAGATCAGCCCTGATACACTGTGGGACAGGACTACCCAAGAGTGTATATACCATGAGGTGAGAGGAGTCGGGAGTCATCTTGGAGGTTGATGTCACACATGAAAAATGGTGAACTTTACTACTAATTAAAGAAACTCAAAGTAAAACATGATATATACGATCCTTTACCTTTTACAAATTTAGCACAGGTCAAAAACAATATTGAACACTCATGCAAACAGGACTTAAATTTGGTGTAACACATTCAAAAGACAATTTGGCATTATATATTAGAAGTCTGAAAATTTTCCTGTTGATTTAGTGATTTCACTATTGCAAATTTATCCTGAGGAGATAAACAAGTGTTCAAACAGGCTTATTCATCACAATATTGTTAGTAATAACAAAGAGTTAATAAGTGAGTCCACAATAGGGGAAATGCTTACATTATTTCACATCCATTTGATAGGATACATTGCAGGCATTAAGAATTATATAGGAGAAAGTTATTTATTTACATGGAAAGATATTCACAGCATATGGTGATCAAAGCAGATCACAGATTTGGGTGTGTAGCTTTACTTCTCTGGAAATTGTATCATATATTTATATACAAATGCATTTACATATCTAGAACACATTTTGAAAGACATACACAATCTATTTTTAGAGGGTGCCTTGGGGTGGATGAGATCCTGGATATGTTTCAGTTCGCTTTGCTTGTCTTTGCTTTCTGATTTTTCTGCAGTGTATTGCTTCTATAATAATTGTTTAATTACAAGAACACAGGCCATATCATGTGTAAATTACTGTGGAAGATAAAGAGTTACTAAAACATGGCAATTTAGTAGGCAGCAGAAACAGCAAAAACATAAGGGAAAAATGTAACATGTCAGAAGATTAATAATATTATGTATATGAGCAGATTAAATACCAACATTAAATGACTTAATTTTCTTTTAAAAATTACATGCTTTTGTCTACTTCGTCACTTGTCTTAAATATTAAAGTAAATGGCTCAACAAAAATTGGTCATCAAGCAAACAAAAAATAGGCCACAGTAACAATACTGATCCAATGGGCAAAAAGCAGTTAGTGTATTGGGACATATTACATGATAAGAGGTTCAAGTACAGATCATGAACTTATATATGATCAATAACAGGATAAAAAAGCAGAAATCAAAACCATACAGATAATTTAATAGAAGCATAAGTGAAATGAAAGACTTTATCTTTCAGTCTTTGACACAAGGAAGCAAAATTAAGTGGCGGATATTGATATAATCAAAAAGTTATTGTATAATGGTTTGAGCAATTTTTCATTCTTACATCCAGTAATCTGAGCAATGTAGTTGAGGATAGCGATATGCAATGTAACAACCACTGTTGATTCATATTATTTTGTCTTGAGACCCTGTATAACTTTCAATGTTCTTGCTTTGATTTGTTTATGTTCGTGATACTGGTATGCTGCTATTGTTCTATTTTTTTGTTTGTTTGTGTCTTCTGTACTACTCTCTTTAAAATAAAAAAAAAATAATAAAAAAGAAAAGTTATCGTAATGGACCTTAGATTAAAACAAGAATAGAGTTTGTAGGAATGCATAGAACTTTCACAAAACTGAGTACCTACTGTGCTACAAAGAACACTCTGAATTATAGAAAACACAATCTACGGTCTGGGACACAGAGAAAGAGACTGTTCCAGGGCACTAACAACAAATCAACAATCACCACCACTGCTTTTGTAACCACAGCTTCTTTCCTGAGCTTTCTCCTTGAGCTCCAGACCTGTGTGTCCAGATGTCTGCTGCCTCCGCCTCCACGCCCACATGCACCTCATACACACCATGCCTGCATCTTTTCTTGTTATCTCTTTGCCAGTCCATCACCCTCCAGTCCCAGCTTTATCAATTAACAGCACTCTCACCTATTCACATATTCAATCTCCCAAAACAATAATTGCCAGTGTCAGCTCCTCACTGGCCACTGTCCCACATCCTTGTGGTCACCAGGTCTCAAATATTCCACCTTTCATGGGTCCCTCCGGTCTTGGGTCACTCTAGTTTGTTCCTGGAGCTTGCTGCCAGATAGAGACTTCTAAAATGCTAAGTCCCCTCCCTGTGAACACTTGAGGGTTGTTACTCAACCTCAGCAGAAGGAAGATGATACTTTAGCCTTCATCTTTACACTTTCATTTCTCAACTTTTCAGAACCTGAGCACAAGGGAAAGAGGAGTGGTATTTATTGGAGTCTCAGTAGGCGGCGTAAAGTAGATATCTTATTCTCTCTCTCTCTCTCTCTCTCTCTCTCTCTCTCTCTCCCCACACACACACACACACACACACGCACACAAACACATGCACACACATGCACACAGAGTCAGCTGTCAGATCTGTCAGGTTCTGTCCATCACTTTTGGCCTCATCTCTTGCTGCATCCTTTTGTAGATCCTAGCTACACCCATTTATATCTTCGCCAAGACATGCACCGTGAATCTAAATTTTTATGTCACACAAATACATATTTTTAACAGTGGCCCTTTGAGCGCTAACATCACTCTTTCCTAGCTGGCTAATCTCATTTCCTGTATGTGCTGACCAATACACTCTGTGCCAACCAATTTATCTTTACACTCTTTACCTTTCTCTTACCTCAGACCTCATTTTTCTTTCTTTCGTTCTTTTTTTGGGCACTGGGAGTCAAACCTGGGAACGCTCCACCATGCTACATCCCCACCCCTTTCCATTTTTTATTTTGAGACAGGGTGTATCTAAGTTTCCCAGGCTTGCCTCAAACTTGTGACCCTCCCGTCTCAGTTTGTCAAGTTGCTGGGATTACAGGTGTGTATCAACCACACACAGCTTCCTCAAACATTCAAAGTATTCAAAGCAGCTCTTTCCTTCTGACTAGTAAATATTTCCCAATGATCCCAACTCCCTGGTATCTGTACCCTTGTGTAATTCTCTCCTGTTGAGCATGAACTGAATTTACTGTCTTCCCTTCATGGTAGAAATGATGAGCTGTCAATTCTAGGATTAGATTTCAAAGGCTTTAGGTCTATTTTAGGCATTCTCTCAATTGTTTGCTCTGGGGCAAGCCAGCTGCTGTGTCCTGAGGCAGCCCTAGAAGAGTCGAATGTGCAAGGCCCTTGGTCAGCCTACAACTTTGGGAGTGAGCATATGAGATCACAGCCAGCCTGACTAAAATGTCATGAGAGATCCTGAGTCAGAATCGCCCAGTGAAATGGAGCTTAGATTCCTGACCTGGGGAAACTGAGATAATAAATATTTATTGTTACACATTTATTATTGCTCATTGTTAAAGAATGGCTTCCTGATTCTTCTGCTTTATTTTTAAAGGCAAAAATTGTGTCTGATTATTATTCTGTTTTCCCCAAACCTCACTGCCAATCCATTCTTCCGATTCCCTTTCTTCACTGGTAATAATCACAGAATCTGGTGGAAAGCTGTCAATTGCCCATCAAGGATAAGAAATTCTTGATGACTGGACTCTGTTGAAAGTCTTGATCTCTCAAATCTGAACTGTAGAAATCTTTGTCTAAAGTCTCAGTGAGATTTTGAGGGGGTAAATGTATGTCCTTGAAAAGAAAAATATGTGAATTTCTTTTTGGTATATGAAATATTTGATGTATGCAACCTGCTCTGGTAGTTATTTTTAGATCTCCTCTGCTGTGGAATTGCCTAGGTCTTGTTTTCACTTGTCTTTCAATGTTTGTATATGACTGAATGAGGTCAATTCTAAGGAAGAATAAAGAGTTGCTACATATGCTTCAGGGGACAGTTGTGTGTGTACTTGTAGATTTATTTCCTTTTCTTTTTCTTTTTTCCCTTGTATCCTTTAAAAATATTTCTTGCTGTTTGCTTTCTCTACCCACAAGTGCATATCTCATTCTAGATGGGAAGTTCAGTTATAATGTGTAATCACCAGATGAGTGTTAGTTAGAAATATTCATTGAGGGAGGATTACTGCTTTTTACTATATTTTACTTCTTTCATTAATGTATCAGTATTTCATAAGTTGGCATGGATGCTTGCAAAACCATAGCGGTGCTTCCATTAAGAAAAGAACAAGCACACAAGAAATTACTCTGGTCAGAAAAGAATTCTCTAATGCAAGTGTCGCTTTCTGAGGTACTTGAGAATATCAGTGACATATGAGCCTCCTTTCCTTAGGACACTGTCAAGAGGCACTCTCCAAAGTGGGAAATGGTGGCAATTGACATTGACTTCCACACCAGACATTGCCAAATGTTTGTATGAACTATTAAATTGATACGTTTATGATGACAGCACAAAGGACTTTGAGCCTTGTTGTCTTTTGTTTTTTTTTGTACTGGGAATCAAATTCAGGACCTTGTACTTGCCAGGCAAGTGCTTGTGCCACTGAGCTATATTTCTGGCCCTGAACCTTGTTATGTGATAACTAAACTATCTGATGAACAGGTATCTTTGGTCAACATACTTATATTGGTCACAATAAGTTATGTTATGTTGCAGTAACAAACAAACCTTGAAATTTCAGTGGCTTTGCTCATTTTCTTAGGAAAAAAATCCAGTTCTCTATAGCTGTTGCTTCTTTTGTGTGGTTCTGATATCATAACACATGGTTTTTCAAATTGTCATATCAAGGGAAGAGGAGCTGGAAGGCATCTCAGGGTCTTTTTGTTACCTCAGCCCGGAAGTGACATGTGGGACTCTTACTCAGAGGCCACTGGTGGAACAAATCTCATGATCCTACTTAAATGAAAGAGAGCAAGAAGAGTGGTTTTCCCAAGAAGAGGAAAAGGAAAGGTTTATGATATATGTAGTATTGTTTGTGTCACAAGATTTGGAAAGCTTTTCAGACTAAAATGATTGCAGACATGCTTTTGAGCTGGTTCGGATTGGTGACTTGAAGGGAAGTTGGCTGGGTGTACTGCATAGGTACGGACAGGTGACTGGAGAGGGCCGTGTCTGGCTAGAACCCACTAGCTGCTCCTGCACAGGGTGGTAATACTGGTTGTTCTCATGCAAGGCTTTTAGATTTATATTACAGATCTTCCAACTTTTCAAATGAAATTTTGATGTGAAACCCTTCAATTTTAAAATGTCACCTTAAGTATGTGAGGATACATGCCAAACAAAATGTACTCGCAAGACTGCTATGATCTATGTGCTGTGTATCTAAGATGTTAGCTCTTCAACCTAGGAACTTAGGGTCTTTAATAACCCTTTATCTGTGAAGTAGAGCAAACTCCAATTTGTCAGCTCTACGAGCTGAATGCTTGTGAGCATTCCTTGCATACGTTTTGGTTTGGGTTCAGCTCTTTAATCCTTACTTAATACTATGCCTTGCTGATTACTGGAGCACTTGGAGCCGCACTTAACAATTCAACACAGATTTTCTCTATTCCAGATCATTACCAGGCTGTGCAATGTAGAAGACTTTAGGAAACTACAAGCTGTTGAGACTGATTGGAATGTGGGATGAGTGTTAGGAAATCATTGTGAACTTAGGCTAACAAGGTCTGGAATAGGAAGGATCATAGGTCAGCTTTGGATGGATCCCAAGCACTGTGGGTATTCCTAAAGGTGTATAAAGAGGCGAGGTCAGACAGTCAGAGATGCATGCTGGACAGATTGTCCTAGCACCTATTGAAGGTGGGGGTGGGAGCTCCTAACAAACAGGAACTGATCATCCATTGGGTGTAGTACCTGAGAGGCATTTCCTATTTGAGTACATCCAATATTCTACTTGGGGTAACCGCCAGTGATCTTGTCCTGCCTTTATTTTTTTCTGGGCTGTTCTCAGCAGAATGTGTGTCCTCTGGGAGCAGTCCAGGTTGGTGGGGGGTGATTCTGGTAAGCAAGTGGTGAAATGAAGCTGCCTTTCTCTTTAACAGGAGAAAAGAAATTAAGTATTTCCTGTGGTCTGACAACCTTACCTCTTGCAGTGGCCATAGTGGAACTTTTGAGTAGAGCTTTTTAATGACTACCTTTCTCATTTGCTTTTTCACAATTGAGAAGTCAAAGTAAAGGATCCAGAGAGACAGCCAGGAGCCTTGACTGCTTGTGATCAGG
Organism: Chinchilla lanigera; assembly: GCF_000276665.1. Taxonomy (NCBI): domain Eukaryota; kingdom Metazoa; phylum Chordata; class Mammalia; order Rodentia; family Chinchillidae; genus Chinchilla; species Chinchilla lanigera. The sequence continues at coordinate 567,895 of NW_004955519.1, read as the reverse complement.
GCTGCAGACTCCCTGTTGAATAGTCTCATGAGAAGAAAGTTCTGGGTGGGGCAGGAGGGTAGAATGCCCTGAGGCCTGCATTCTTGGGAGTTGTAAGAAGGTGGGATGATAAGGAGCAGTCACCTACCCAAACCCAAGCCCCCAAGGAGAATATATGTGGCAGTCTGGAAGCAGAGGGGGATTTGCCTCATCTTCCAAAACAAGGCAAGTGAGAAGCAGGAGCCGGCCCTGGAATTGCACACCTGGCAGCAATCAGCATGACCTGAGAGTATGGGAGGAGGTGCAGCTGAACTCGCTTCTCACTATGAGACCTCCAGGCGCTGGACAGTTGCTATCTCCTCCTGCCACCTCCAAACTACCTGCTCTCTGGAGCTCCTCCTGGGAGTCTCAGTCCTAGACTCAGCCTGGTAGACAGTCTGTAGGTCCCAGGAAGTGTGCTCCATCCAAGGCTGCCCTCTGCTAGGTAAAACAAAAATGGGGAGGAGTTAGCCTTTCACTCTGCTCTGCTCAGATTCTCTCCTGTTCTCAGAACCTATCACACCTCCGTCTCTCTCTGTCTCTGTCTCTCTCTGTCTCTGTCTCTCTCTGTCTCTTTCTGTCTCTCTCTGTCTCTCTCTCTTTCACACACACACACACACACACACACACACACACACACACACTTCTAGCTAGTGGAGTCTAGTTTCACAACCACTAGAACATAGCCTCATGCATGCCATGGCTCCCTTGGACCTTTCCCTGTCTTTACAAAGGAGACATAAGTCTATGAAGCTTGTTCTGCCTCTCTCTGTGCCCCTCCCCACCCCACACAGATTGGTCTTTATAAGGCCCTTGGAGCCAAAAATCCAACTATGGACATGAGGCAGGCAGCAAGGTGGCAAGAACGCAGGGGCTTAGTCAAACTGTGGGGTTTTTGCACCTCAGCCCTGGCACCCTTAGCTTAGTCTGGGGTTCACGCTACAGAGGGTGGCTTGGCCCTCAATCCCTTGTATAATCTGTCCACTGGCAGCACTATTTTTAATGGAGTAGGACAGAAATGATAGAAATGTAGAGCACATCATAAGGGTAAATGGTGCCCTGTGAAAATGTTGTAGCCTTGGTATATCCTGTGGGCACGGCAGGTTGGGATGTTATAATACCGTTTAAAAGTCACCTCCCCGCCAGCCTTCTGGCTGGCTAGCTTCCTGCCTGCTGGCTCCCGGAGGGTGGGCCCCCAGCGCACGGGGAGCCTCGGGCGGGAAGCGCCGGTCTTTGGACCGACGACTCATTCCCGGCCTCGGGGTTTCCCGGAAGGAGGGCTTCCGGCGCACATGGAGCTGCGGGTGGGGAGCGCCAGCCTTCTGGCTGGCTAGCTTCCTGCCTGCTAGCTCCCGGAGGGTGGGCCATGCGGCGGCGAGCGCTATTTCGCACCGGCCCTTAGACCGGCCGCCGCCGCTCAATTGAGATCTATCATGACACAGAGAAACAGTGACACAATTGGCCCGCCATGCATGGACAGCAGTTGCCCACCCACGGATGTGTGTGAATCATTGAAACTTTGAACAAGCCCTGGGAATACATGCCATACAACGGGCCACTCTTGCTCCTGCCATTGG
>NW_004955519.1:532733-565010 GCF_000276665.1 Chinchilla lanigera | reverse complement strand
GAAACTATTTTGTAGACAATAATATGTAAAATGATAACCATTGATAATTTCCTACCATTTTGTCTGTAATTTGCTAAGTCCCCCCTATTATTATGTTATCCTTCTTTTATTCTTTAAAATAAAAAAAAAAAAGGAAAAAATAAATAAAAGTCACCTCCCTTCCTCTTCTTGCTGGCACAAGGGTACCACCTGCTTGTCTCAGCTGCAGATAAAGCAGATGGGTGATCTGAATGTGCCTGGCTGGCGTGAGAACTGAATGGTGTGATCCTGGGACAGAACCCATGTGGTGTAGAGAGCAGTGCATCTCAGCCTGGCTCTCTGTGAGAGTCGCCTGGAGGTTTTCAGCCCCAGGGCCCAGCCAACCTCTGGTCAGGTAAGTGGGAGGCTGTGGGCCAAGGCCTGGGCCTCAGGGTGTCTGTGGCTCCCCTGGTGATGCTAGGAGCAGCCAGAGTGGAGAAGCAGGCGGTGGGCAGAGTGACCACGGCAGGCCAGTTGTGACTCAGGTGCCCCGTGGCCTCGCCTACTCGAGAGCAGTGGCTGCCACTCTGGCTCTGTGCTTTCAGAGGCTGCTTTTCCTCTTCCAGTTCCCTCCTTTCCTCTGCTGGTTCCCAGAGCCCCGACAACCTTTCCCTGCCATTTCCCTGGACCCAGAAATGCTGAGGGCCCTGCTGCCACTCCACACACTGCAGTGTGTGCAGTCCCTGGCTTCGGTTTCAGCTTGGAAGGGAAGCTGCGAAGTCGGAGGCCAGCAATCCTCTCTTCCAGGCTTTGCTGTAACACAGTTTCCCTTAAGGAAGGATCAGAGGCTCCTTTCTGAAGGCTGAGGTTCTCACAGATTTTCAACTGGACCCTTCTCAGGGGTGCCCTAAGATACAGAGTAGCTCTCTTGGGGGGACCAACCAGGCGGTTGTGTTAGGGCCACGACGTTGGGTTGTTCCCTATCCTTGTTGCTGAGTCCTGCCAGCAGAGAGCGCTGTGTCCCAGCGCAGATGAAGGAGGCAGAGGGTGGTTTCTCCTCAGCAGGCGGCCCGAGAAGCAATGGCTGTTCTGACTTTTTGAAAATTCCTTTGCTGCAAAGGATCCTCTTTCTATGGCAGAGAGGTCAGCAGCTTTTAAGTAGGATGAGCAAGGGATTCCTTTTGTACACTCACCTCAGGAACCTTTTTCTGTAGTTATTTCAAAGACAGGTGCCCCCAATTTATATAGCAGGTGTGTTCCTGTGAAATTGCCCAGATGTTAGAGTATACTTAAAATGCACCCAAGAAATCGCCCTCATTTCAAAAAGACACTGCTGCTGTCTCTTGTAAAGCAAGTTTTAGATTTCTAATTCAAATAACAGTTTCTCCACTTCAAGGCATCAGATTTTTCTAAGAAGAGTTTGGTAGGAGGAGGCACCGGGCTCCTAGCTTCCTTCCGCGTTCACCAGGCTACTGAGTCTGCACGTTCTCACAGGGCCACTCCAGAGCCACTCTGCGGGAGGGTGCTGGCATGGACCTTGGGATTGGATGGCCATCTCTGGATGGGGACCTATCCTGGGGAGGAGCTGGCAGCCTGAAAGTCCCGCAGTAAGCAAGGGAGGGGATGTGGCCCTGACGTGACTCCCGCTTGTGGGCCCAGGGCCCATGTTATCTCATCACTCCCAAGGAGCAATGCTGCTGAGTCATGGTTTTGTGCGTGAGGAATCTAAAGTAGGAACATTCAAGCCTTTTATTCCGCGGTCGGTCTTCGCTCTGGGCTTCTCCTGCCATCCCATGACTCTTTTCTGCCTTTTCCAACTAGGCCATTTTCTTACTGATAGTCAAGTGACCCACCCCTCTCTCAGACTGAAAGGAAGAAAAGCAAAACGGCATTGACATCGGTTCAACTCTTGCTCAGTAGTCTGAACTGTCTGGTTCAAACAGCCTGGCTGGAGACCCGTTTTTGTACAGCAAAGTGGACTCTACCAATCTGCTAGCTGGAGCTCCAAGGTTCTTTTTTACAATGAGGAACTTTGGTGGTCTTTGCCAGCCTTGCCCACTATCTGCAAATGTGCAAATTTCTTGAGCACTCACTGTGTGCTCTTTTATTGAGCAGTCTGCCCTGGGAATGGCAAAAATGCTAATTAGTGCATTCAAAGATGTTTTATTACTTCCCTTTTACAGATGAAGAAATGGAGGGAGAGACATGAAGTGACTTGCCCAAAGTCACACAGCTGGAAAGAAGCAGAGGCAGTAACTGAATCCAGGTTTGTATCTGTAAAGCCAGCACTCCTAACTTCTTCTCAGGGTCCCTACCTGCCCCCTCGCTTAGGTGTAGTGACATGAGTGATTTCCAGCTCTGAGGCAGAAACATCTTGTGCTTCCATATCTTCCATATTTCAACAAAGAGAGATGCCTGGATCTATAGGAGGATTTAAAGGTTTGTTCAGCCGGTTGAAGGATTTAGAATATTCTCATTTCATTATAACCCAGTGGGTTACATAAGATGATAAATTAGGATATAGAAAGAAAATATTGAACGTATTTATATTGGTTTCATTCCTTCAAAAGTTTCATTTTTGAGCATATTTTATAAGGAATGTATTTGTTCAGTAGTCCATGCATGCAATTTATAAATAAATCCACAGACTCTGGAGAGGCAAATGCTCAGAACATTTTCTTTGTATGACAGTGATGAGATCTTGGCTATTGCTTACTTTATGTTTTATGTATATTTCTATGAGAGTGTAGAAACCCCTTTTGAAGAATCTGTCTTATTTTGAAAGCATAGTGAACCATATAATTTAAAAGAATCAAGCACTGAATCTTTTTTTTGCAAAGTGAATTATAGATTCCAGATATTTCTGTTTCGTAAGTCTGGGTTTCCATGTGCTGCATTGGTTTGGCTATAAGGGGCACACTTATACTTTCTCTCATGGTTTCAGTTTATTCCAGACACATTTATTGAGGGCCCCCTAAATACCAAACACCAAGCTAGACCTGTAAGAAATAAGAAATGTTCACCCTAGAGGGGTTTATGGTATGGTATGGTGGGACAGACAGACTCATGCTTCCAATGCTTATGAAATGAATAAGATGATACCAGAATGCACAAGTTGTTACGAGAGGGAAGGAAGAGCTCTTGGTGTATGCTGGAGCAGTGATGGGAAGCTTTCTGGAGGAATTGTTTTCAGCTAAATCTTGAAGGATTAGCCAGACTAAGGAAGTGGGAAGGGGGTATCAGGAGGAGGGGACTCAGGGTCTTGGGGATGGAACACAGAGGGGCGTGCTGGGTATTGTTAGCCTTCTATATTCTTGGAACTTCCACACTGGGGACAGGAGAGTTCCAACGACAAAGCTGGGCTGGGGCCTGACCTCAGATGTTCCGCTGACATAGGAGGCAACAGATAAGGGTGATCACAGCGGTCGCATCATCTTGCTTATTATCAAAACAATTCTGGTGGCAGTATAAGGGAGAGATTCAAGGGGCTAGAAATGGAGGCATTGCTCCCAGCTGGTTCTGAGGCCATCTGAAAAACCTAAGCTAGAGTTATTGTGGGCTGGGTTAAGAGGAGTGAGCGTGGGGAAAGGAATGATGGATTTGAGGAAGAGTGAGGGGGGCAAAGTCAGACAGACACAGACCTGCAAGGTAAAGGCATGGGAGAAGCCATGGAGAACAGCTCCACATTTTCTACTTGAGGAACAAGAAAGAGGGCAGCAGCAGAAAATGTACACTGGATCTGAGGGAAGGGTAAGAAACAGAGGGGCTATTTAGCTTTAGGGGTGCTAAATTTGAGGTCCCATCCTTGTGAAGATAGCAGGTTGGAGGAGGGGAGGAGAGAAGTCAGGGCTGGAGACAGAGGGGGAGTAAACACAAGCAAGATGTTAGGAACAACTATGAGAATGCTTGAAGTCACCACGGGAGGACGTGTGGAAGGAGAGGCACTGTAGACGTGGGACAGAGTCAGTGATGAAAAAGGACGGAAAAAGAGGAAGAAGAGATAGAACATCACTGAGAGGGAAACCGTAGTGAAACACTGATTGAAACTTCAATAATTTAGAAAGTTGTGATGGCTCAAATGGGCTCTGCTGGGGTTTTGCCTTCACAGTCTCCACAGAGTAAGGGTCTTAAGTCACATAAATAGAACAGGCAGGCTATAGGTGGTATGTCCAAAACCCAGTATCCTGTTTATCTGGTGCTTGTGAAGTCACCTTTGACCAGGATCTAGAATAGGCCCAAATTAGAAAGGCCTGGAGGGGCCTGAGCCTGGGGCAGGGGCCGATAGAGCCAAGTGACACATATGAAAATAGACAAGGCATTATGTCTTTCAATTCCATAGGGGATTATTGAGCCTTTACCAGCTACCGTGCATGGCAGACCAAATACTGTGCACACAGTGCTAGGTTCTACTTCACGAACCTGATTTTGGGGAGCTCACCACCCAGGGAACAGACACTGGCTCTATAAAATGAAAGAAACTGTCCTTTACCATGTCCCCCACTGCACTGGGCCCCAGAAAAGTGTGGAGAGGAGATGAGCTAGGAAGACCTCCCCAGAAGCAGCACTGAGGCTGGGCTTTGTGCAGTGAGGAGGAGGCACTTGCCAGGGAATCAAGGGCCATTCCATGCTATGGGTCAGCTTATGGACAAGAGCCAGTTGGCTAGTGATGGTTTTCAAGGCGTGCTCTGCTGCTGTAGAAGCTAAGAAGGGCTAGGATGGGAAGAAATTTTAAACCAAAACCGAAACAACACACACACACTGAAAAGAAAGAAAAGAGGTATGAGTGTGGAGTGGGTACTGGGGTCAGGAGAGCCAATAGCAGCTGGAGACAAACAGCCCCCCATCCCTGGATGGCCTGGAGGGCGTCCTGTCATCCCAGCCTAGGCCAGTTGCCAGTGCTCATAACAATGACCAAGTCAAGGAAAGGTTTCCTATGCCAAGATGCTTAATGCATTTTGAAAAGATTCCCATTGAAAACAGTTGCAATAAAAGGTTGCGGAGCTTAAAGAATTAGCCCTCCATTATCTGGCTCTGCCACTGCCTGCTGAGTAGCGTTCCCCAGCCACACAAAGAAAATAGACTGTTCTTATCCACCTCAAGTACCTCAGGAGCACCCATTCACTCACAAAGAGTTGATACCCTCTTTCCAAATAATGTTATCCGTGTGTTAACACAATTTCCCCAAGGACTTCTGCCAGGAAGACCTTGTTAGCTTGTTTCCATCAGTACTTGAAATCATAAAGCTGCATTAAAAAAATCACTTGCCAACAAAAAAACTGTTAACTCTGTATGCTGGTTCTGCCCCAGTGAAGACTGAATTCCTGGGCTTATTTCAGTGGCCCCTACTGCTGCCCTGACCACTGTCCAGACTGACATCTTCTGATACTCTATAGCTGGGGAGCTAAGTCTTTGTTCTGTGGGGACAGTGCCTGGTTCTGTGACTGCTTTCCTGAGGCCAGGCCCTCTTCTTAGTGGGAGGGAATGGTGGTTGGGAACCTGGTCTTCTGAGGGTACAGATCATTAGATTACGTGGTCCCCAAGTGTTCCTTCTGCCCCTGGATGAGACATATGACAAAATAGTAGAGGGCACACTGTCCTGGTATCCAGAGCCCTGATGGAGAAAGTGCTCAGGGATGGCATAAATCTGCAGTCTTGGAGTGTGTGCAGTGCCACTGTTGTGTAGCAGCTTTTCTTAATCACGCATGCAGGCCCTGCAAGGCAAGAGGGCAGACATGTGAGACTCCAACCAGAATGGCTGCTGTTCTGTTATGTTTTTGTACACCACTCCCCTTCATGAGATTTTGTTTGAATTAAGAAGTCTGTGGTCAAATACAGTTTGAATCCTGGTGGAGAAACGGTGGGGATCAAATTGAAAGCCTGTTCAGGGCAAACTACCTGGGTGAGGGAATTCTGGATTCCAAGAATGAAGCATGTTCCAAGCAAAGTTCTAACTGTAATGGAAAAATCTGGGAAAGTCGCATAGGTGAGGCCCAACAAGAAATGAAGAGGCGGTAACAGGCGTATAACCAATCAAGGTGGTGGTGCCCCATAGGAAAGGCGGTTGTATTAACACAATCAACGATAGAAAGTAATTTCAGTTCTAGGAGGCTTTGCTGGAACTCACAACCAGTTCCCAATTTCTATCTAGGGTTTTTTTTTTTATTATTTTTAAAGGTAACTTTATTGAGATATAATTCACATACCATACAATTCACCCATTTTAAAATGTACAATTCAAAGCTTTTAAAAGTATATTCACAGAGTTGTACAATCATCACCACAATCAATTTTAGAACATTTTCATCACCTACCTGGAGTTCTTGACTCTACCAAGTAGATGGGGAAAGAGCAACCAAGATGATGGAAGAATTATAAAGTAGGAACTCCAAGAAAGTGAGAGGAGATAGAGGACTCTTGAGCCCAGAGGAAGGAGGCTGCAAAAAAATCTGGTGCTTGAATTGAGAACTACTGAAAGAGGGGATTTGGTTTTTGTTCCCATTAAAGACAAAACACTGGGCTCAATTACAGCAAAAAGTACTTAGGTAAAAACATGAGGGAATAAAAACACGCAACTTCCTGGCAATATTTGAAAATTCCTGGGTTATGCTGCCCTTGGAAATAAGACCAGCGAATAGTCATCACAGGGTGAGTTTTGAATAATGGGCCCTTCCAGTTTCATGGTGCTAGTAAAATAATGAGGCATCGTGTCAGGACTGGCAGATTGCCTGCCCTTTCTGTGAGGTGAGGGAGTCAAACTGAACCTCCTTTTCCGGGGAAAAACTTCTAGCAGGCCCATAACATGGTGGATAAATGACAGTCCTTTGAATAGGTGGACAGTGGTACCATATAACAGTTTCTGATCAGATCAGCATCATAGTAGTAAACCAGAAAATACCAATGGGATATCAGAGACCACAGATCTTCTTCCTGATTGATTGATTACGTTCTTTCATTAAGGTCATTCTGAGCCTTCAGTATAGGTCAGGGATCAGGCCCTGGCGATAAAGCAGTGGTTCTCCATCAGGAGTGACTTTGGCCTCCCCTCTAAGGGCCTTGACAGTGTCTGGAGAAATTTTTGCCATCTTGTGGGAAGAGGCCAAAGATGCTGCTGAACATTCTGCAATGCGCAAGACAGCCCCTCACCACGGAGAATCATCCCACCACAAATGTCAATAGTGCTGCAGTTAGAAACCTGGAGATAAAGAAGTAAGATTCAGCCCCTTCTCTCAAAGACTTCAGTCTGTTCACTGTGGTATTTCTTAATGCTGCTTGGAATGTGTCCTATTGAAGATGTCTACATTTAAGAAAATCTTCGAGTTCTTTATCAGAAGTAACTATAAATAAACTGCCAGTCCCAATACCATTTGGGACTGAGCACAAGGTCATTAATATAATAAAGGTTCATTACATTCTTATTAATTGCTTGGCTTACCAAATCTTGGATTCAAAACCCTGGTTAGTAGAGGAAGGACCCCTTCCAAGTGGCCATATCTGTCTTTATCAGCAGAGTGAGCCTACAGTTTTAGCTGAGTGTATATATAGGATAGAGTTGGATGAAAAATAACCTATAAGTTAATAGAGTAAACCTTAGCAGTTCATCTCCTTTAACTTGGATTTGTTCATAATCTCAGCAAGGAATGGCTCAAAACCTCACTTGGTTTAGAATTCCCCTCGCTTCCTAATAGTTGCAAGTGGGCTGTCTGCAATATTTTCAAACTAATTCTTTCAAACATTCACATGTACTAGTCAGTATCAAATCAACCAATATGTTAAGTAGAATAAATAATCGAGTTATTAGAATGAAGGGCCTCAGGTACGCCCTATTTTGTCTCAGTGATGGGGGTGTCAGTTATTTGACCTGGTGGAAGTGAGCTGTTGTGGAAAACTGCCTTTTTTATTTAATGAGGAGTAAAGTCTGCCAGAATGACCTCTAACGCTTTTTTTCCTGCTGTTAAAGTTTTCAGCTTAGCAGCTTTTAAGTGTGGCTTTTAGAGGCTTGGCATCCCCACCCTTCGGCTTGAAATCTCCCCTTTACTATTGTGCCAAGTGTTCTCGGCGTTCCAGTTAACTGGAATGGTCTTCAAAATAACTGAAAAAAATCTATAATTCAGACTCTTCACTAATTCATATTGGTTTTTGTCCCCAAAGGGTCCAAATTCCTGTGGGTTCATTGGGTTTCAGACCCAATATTTAAGAATATCAAAAGTACATATTTTTGAGTTGTTGATGCTTAAAAACTGAAAGCAGAAAACTCTTTTGAGCCTCAATTTCCTCCCTTATAAAATAGAATTTAAATCCTTTCCTGCTCTGTTTTATTAATTATGCTCTTTATGAAGATAATGAGCATACTGAAATTCTCTCAGTAATTGGGTTGGCACTGTCTTTCTCTCTCTCTCCCTCTTCCTCTCCCTCTCCCTCTCTGTATCCCTCTTCTTCTCCTTCCCTTCCTATCCTTTCTTTTTTCTTCTTTCTATCTGCTTTGTTTGGCATTTTCACCATTGCAGACATTTTTCTCATACTAAAAGTATGACAGTTTTGCCTTTGAATCTAAACCAACCTTTAACTACAACTTTAGAATTTTCTACTCATTGGCAAGAACTTCCGTGCTTAGGATAGCAAGTGTATGTTCTTTAAATCCTTCTCCCTTCTAGATCAAATACTTTTGACTCTACCAGAAAATCACTAGCCCAAATACATGTCATAATGATTTGTTCCAATTTTTTATCATTCTGACTTGAAGCCAGCTGAAGCCATCTTGACAAGTCTAAGCAAATATCAACATTCCTGAGGACTAATATTTCCTTAACAAAAACCTGAAAGGCTGATCTTAGGCTAGTTGACCCAAAATATCTGAAGGATAGGTGAGAAATTAATTTATGAAAAAAAATCCTGGTGGAAATCTTGCACTGCTGAAAGCTAAAAGTGGATTACCTGGAGACAGTTGTGAGGGGTGGGGAAATAAGTGACCACAGCTTGTAGAATTAAGTAGAAAAATAACAGGGCTTGAGAGTTTTGTCAGTAACCCACTTGGTGCACCCCTTGGGGATCATTTTCCTCAGACCAGGAACCACAGCTCCAGGCTGCTAACTCTGAAAGGTAATGTAAATGGCTACACACTTCTGCCTGGGGAAGGAGTGTAGAATTAAACCACCACAAACTCCAGGCTCACTTTGACCACAGTAATGGAGCCTTTCCCCTCTCTTGATTCCCTGGCTTGCATGTAACTAAGCAGATTGGATTCCAGTTTCCATCAAAGGCGGGAAGGGGGTAGGCAGAGGGTGTTGTTGCCTCAGTAGCAAAACCCTGGCCTATAACAATACTCCGGATGGAGCCTTCAAACATATCAAAAGGCATGGCTCGGGTAGGTGGGGAGGCCTAGTCCAGAAATCCACCTGAGCCTGGGGTTGGCCCACACTGCCTCAACACCCAAGACTGCCTGTGGAGCCAGCCTTTCTCACCTAACCAGAGCTACCATCTGCAGAAAGAAGGGCATCCCCAATACAACAAAGAGAAATTTGTGGTTTGAGGTTTATAAGGTAATTATAGGCTGCAAATGCTTTCCTTTCCACTTGTGTGTCACTCAGCTTTAAGCACTTGATTCTAAAGGGCAAATTGCAAGTTTTGTTCCCTAAATCCACATAAGCAACCCCAATCCACTGTGAAGACACAGGTCCTACTGGCTGGGATAGAAAGGCTGTCCGGCACAGCATGGCAACAGAAACTACTGCAAGCACGCAAAGAGACAACAGGCGAACAGGAAACACTAGGCTCTAGGCACATTTGCGTTTGATTTGAAACTAGAATGCACGTGCCACGCTCAGGAAGCATGGCCAAAAACTCACACTGGGAATAAGAATTGAAAAAAAGGCACAAACAACAACAACAAACTGTACCAGGTAGAAGCTGAAAAGATGGAGTCAGACTGATGCTGGAGACTGCGATTAGTTGGCCTGATGTGAAACTGCCATTTGGTTGCACTTTGAAAAAAAAATGGTCACACTTTGAAAAATAAATTTTAACAACACAGAAAAGAGCGTAACAGAGAAAATCCACTCTGGGTGTATGGTACAGGACTAGCTAAAATTGTAACCCTATACACAGAGCGTCTGGTAATAAAAGAACAGTCTGCAACTGCTTTTCCTCCTGTTCTGTTCACAATAACAGCTGGATACATACTAATTGCAAGAAGTGAAAGAAAGCGCTCTAAGTGTAAAGCAGCCATGGGCGAATCAGTCTCTCACCAGCACAGTTTCAGACACAAGTGTGATGTGCCACCTAGCAGGTCTATTTTAAATGCACGCTCACAGTGCCTCGTTTGTGTGGGCGGCTTTCTGTTGTCAGGGAAGAGTAACACTCTGTTCTCTCCTTCCAGACGCATCACTTCCATCCGTCAAGAAATAGCTTTTAACCAGGACTTCTTGGCCTCAGCACCACTGACATTTCTGGTCAGATCATCCTTTGTTTTGCGGGGGTGGCCTTGTGCACTATAGGATGTAGCAGCACCCCTGGTTCCTAACCAGTAGATGTCAGTAGGACTCCCTTTCTCAGTAGCGACAACTAAAAGTGTCTCCAGGCCCTGCCAGATGCCGGGGAGAGGCAAAATCACCCTCATTTGAGAACCACTGGGTTAAACTAACAAAAAACGAGTTTCTCTTCGTTTCCTGATCCCATCCCCAAGGCTGGAGGATATTTATATCTAAATGCACCAGCTACCAACTTTCCTCTTATTCTGAGTGGCCTGCAGTCAGACTTTTGACTTGCAAGATTTTCCATCAGTGGGAACAATGCTCTCATTGCCCTTGAAAAGAAGGCCCTTTCCAGCTAAAGTCTTGGGTAGGGGAGGAGGGAAGCAAGCTCCTTTCTCTTTCAGACACATTTGTTTTAGTATGTAGAAGGTCCAGGCATAAAATTTGACACATTCAAGAACTGCGTGAACTGGAAGGGGCCTTGAGTACTTGAAACTCACTTCCCTGGTCCTTCTTTTTGCCACGTTTTTATAAATGCCCCCAAAGCCTAGAAGGGGAAGCAACTTGCTCAAGGTTATACATAAAGTCCACCTTTCATGGGGGCATAGGGCAATATTCCCCACTATACCCGAAGAGCTTAGGTCTCTAGACACAGATAGCTTACAGCTCTTTACAAAGCAAGAGTTTTGGCCAAATCATGCCAGTTAAGGGATGCACATTTTATAAATGACAGAATACTGCAACTAATTAGTGCAAACAAACATTTATTGTGAAATAGTCATCCTACCTTTTATTAGGTATTACATCATCAAAGCACTTTGTGGCAATGAAAATAGCTTTTTTACCCCTCCGATTCACCCAATATTCCATTAAAGCTGCAAAAAATGTGCAATCTGCTTGAAAAATAGGTTGCTCTTATTTATTCCTTTGTGAAAAGTCAAAAATTAAAAAAGAAAATGATACTAGCTTACAGGGCCTCTAGAGCCGATTCACCTTTCCATTTCCCACCTACTCCCCCAAATAATTAACAAAGATAATTTGTTTTAAATGCCTTTTTAAAAAACCAATGCACCTTTCCCCATGTTTTAATCATAAAAATTTTAAAAAGCCATTATTTACTTTCTTGGAAAAAAGGTGGCCAGCCGTTGTTTTTTGATTGGGAGCATATGTATTTCCTGTGAGTTCACTTTCTTTAACTTTATGCTCCGGTTTTTGATGGGTTTCCTAAGGGACTCCGCATTTCCCATGGAGTCTTCTCCTTGGCTGTTGATGTCATAGCCCTGAAGCACAGAGTCTTCTCTTTTGAAGGAGAAGTTTTTGGTGGATACCCCCGAGAGGCCTTTGATCTTTCCACAGAAGATGGTAGGCACAGCGTCTTCAACTGAAACGATGACCTTAGCTGCCTGGGACTCGCTCCCAATCTCAATGTTATTCTCAGCCTTGACCTCGCTGCTCGGCTGGCTGGCCTGGCTGGCCTGGCTGACCATCTCAGCAGTACTGCTGCTGCCCATGTGGCTATCCATTGTGGTTGAGGCCTCGCGGGGTGTGGCAGGGGGAAAGGGCACTTCCATGCCACCGGGAAGTTTCTCTATCACGGTCTGACCTGGGCTGTCCCCTGACCCATTGCTGTCATACAGTGTCTCAGGGGGAGGCTCAGACTTCCGGTGGGCTGCCAGTGACAAGTCTAGGGCCGCATCCTCCTGGAAGATCGGTGGACTGACCTCACCAGCCTTAAGCCAGGGTACCGACTTCATGGAGAGGTCCAGAGCCTCATTCTCACTCCCCATCTTGATGACTGTGTGGCGGCTGAGTTGGAAGTACTCCTTCGGTTGGAGGATGTCTAAGGGCTTTAGTTCATCCTTTTCCAGGGGGGTCTGCGTGCCTTTAAAAGAGTGCAGGCTGAAGGAAGATGGAGGCTTGGGGAAACTGGGACTGTACTTGGATTCAGAACTCTGAGGCACTGGGATGGGGATGGGAATGGGGACTGGCACTGGCAAGGGGACGATCACAGGGTAGGGCACCAAGAGGGTGGCGGGCGGGACCAGGGGAGACAAGGGGGAATTAAAGGGCTGTGGTGGCACCGGGGCATAGCTAGGAGGAGGCTGACAGGGTGGGGGGCCGAGAGAGCCCTGGGAGGGGAACAAATTCTGGAGCACAGCTTCAAATGGCAATGTGGGTTCCTGCGGCTGGCTGGGGATCCTCAGATCCAGGAGCTGGGGCTGGGCCTCAGAGTCCTCGGCCCCCTGGAAGAGGTTATTGTGGATGGCATTGGAGGAGCATGGGGCCTCCTGTGGCAGGACCAGAGGGGAGTTGAGGTGCTGGAAGACATGCTGCTCCAGCACCACGGGCAACTGCACAGGGCCCTGTGTGGTCATGACGTAGGTGGCATTACCATTGGGGTTGAGCTCTGGTGCAGAGCTCCCCTCCACCTGCATGTGAATGGGCATCACCACCGGACTCTCCCCGAGACACAGGGGCTGCAGCACGGTGGCTGCCACCTTCAGAGCCATGCCGCTCTGGGACTCCGCAGGAGCATTCAGAATGGAGGGTGCTGGCACGGTCACCAGGGCCTTCTTGACCAGGTCGGCGGAGTTGATGTTCCAGGCCTCAGTGGTGATCAGCTGGGCCATCCCATTCTCCAGCCTGCTATTGGCCAAGGTAGGAGGGGAGTCGGTCATGTCCATGGGGAGGTTCGGGGACTGCAGGTCATCCATCACTCGGCTCTGCTGCCTCTTGGCCTGCAACACAGAGCACACAATATCAGTCTTCCTTAAGAAGGAAGGAATAGCTACATTATAGATATTTCCTAATGTACACGAACATAGCCATGTGATCAGCTGTGCTTGGAGAGCCCCAATTTAACAGACGATTAAACTATAAGCACAGATGATGTAATCTCTAAGTAGTCAAGTGATGTTCAACAGGGTATTTTTAAGCCTAATACTTACCTTCATGTTTAGCTTTCAACAGAAACAAAGTTTCATTCCACACTGCTATGTCAGACAGTTAAGATATGCAAAGATTTGACTTGTTCAAATTCAAATAAGGAACAAAAACTTACTTTCCCTTAAGGGAAAATAAAACCTTGTCACATTTGAATATTCTATGAATATGGAAGGGAGCATTAAAACACCCTTGGTAGCAATAATTATGAAATTATTTTAAAATTGTGGAAATTTTGAGAAAGCATTTTAAAAACTGTAGCAATAATTCTTCCAAAAGCGGTTTGATGAGCCCAAGAGCGGTGCATTTACACAAGGGTCGTTACAGTTGTCTGGATGCTTCCCTCTGACCAATGACATCCTCTTCCTCCTGATAACAGGAAAATCCATTCCCTGAAGCAGGATGAAGATGGCATGGCTTGCCTGAACGGCCATCAGGTCCAGCACCGCTTTTCCAATCGGCTCATCCGTATGGTTTGTGACCTCTCCTAACATCTACCTACCAAGACGAGGGGATGTTGATGATTCTAGGTCTGAGTGGAGAAATGGAATGCTTGCCGGAAACCAAATCCTCAAAGATGAGAAATGTCCTCTTGATGTCCCAGGAACCTCCTGAAAGCCCCTGGCCACCTCCTGAAAGGCCAAAGGAGCCCAGTGCGTGTACTTCCTGGAGGAAGCAGGGCTGCAGCTGCGATAGGGCTCTCCATGGAAACGCGTCCATATTTAGCCTCGTTACCATGGAGAAAGCAGGCACCATGTCTAACTCAGGGATCTGTGCAGCGCTGGAGTCTGGTTGGGCTCAATAATAGTTCAATAATCCTCAGTTTCACTGGGCAGGCCTGGGGCAACTCAGGTCCTTGATCTCACCTGTCTCAGCTGTGTAGAACTTAGTCCTATGATCATCTTGTCCTCTTCTCCTCGCCCCATAGTACCAACACAACCTCCCAAGCAAGAAAGAGAGGTGACCCAGCATAGCATGGGTTTAGAAATAAGCAAATAATATCTCACTACAAGAAAGTAGCTGTAATGAATGAACAACTCTGATATTTCCAGGCAATCAAAACTTGTTAAATGCACAGAACAAGGAGTTTCTCTGAGGCAGGAGGGAGAGGGGAAGGATGCTGTGCAAACAACTCTGTGGAGAGTGACTGGCGGGCCTTGCTCTTGGCACAGTGCACTGCAGCGCCTGCAAAAGAGCCTGTCTCCTTATGGGAAGGGTGCCCTTTGGAAACCACAAGATGACCCAGCATGCTGGGAAGAAATCCCCTTAGGGCAGAGCTGGAGGGAAGCCTGGCCCCAGAGAGGCTGAGAGGGCTTGCCCCAGCTGAAGGGCTTGTTCTTCATGAGACGAGTGCTCCTTGATTCACCTCAGAAAACACCGTGGCTCCAATAAATTATTCATTCACACATGTGTGCATTCATTCACCATCCAACCAGCTCATTTGCCAAATGTCCACTGCATGCCAGCACTTTGCTGAAGGCTAGGGTTGAAGTCATGAGTGAAAGAGACAAGGTACCAGCTTTCATGGAGATGTAGAGTCTGAAGGCACCAGAGATGCCAGAAGAGGCAACAACAGCAGCAGGACACCTCTCGCTGGCACCTGCATGCAGCCCTGTGAAGACCCGCAGGACAAGTGCCTCCTCTACAAGATTCTCACCTGTCCCTCACTGTGGCCATGCTGGGAAAGGTGATTAAAAGCTGAAGGGAAGCTGAGGTGGGACCAAAGAGGAAAAGGACAGTCAGAAAAGGCACCAGTGGCTACCCATCCAAGGCGAATTGTATGGCAACCCAGCAGAAGTCAAGATATGCTCTGTGCCTTCTTCAGGCTTCCTGCAGGGTTAGCATTATCCAACTGTATCACTGCCCCCTCATGATGGATGCATCTGTCTGCCCTTCCAGAAATGGATCCCTTTCTCCCTGCCTGTTTTGCTCAACCTTCTCCCAAGGAAGAGAGAGCAAACTTATACAGGTCTCCTCCACCTGCTCCTCACACACACCTTCAGCTCAGGTACCAGCTCACTTTGTTTCCTGGGAAACCTCACTCTTCCCTATGCCTGGCTCTGATCTAGGACTGCTGACTCCCCAGAACCCTCCTCAAAAGTGAGGAGAGGACCATGCCAGGGTGAGGCACCTCACACAGGCCCCTGCCCTCCCACAGTTGGCAAGAGCTGAAACTCCCCATGCACTACCTCAATTCAGTCTTCAGAATGACCCTGCCACCGGGTCCTAGAATTATGTCCACTTTGTTGAGGGAGAAACTGATTCCACAGGGAACTTAAATAATTAGTTTAAGGGTGCGCTGAAGCTGCAAGTAGAGTTCAAGGCCAAGCCCAGGCTCTGTTTCTCCCATGGGACCTGTGGGGGCTACACCTCTCCTTGTATTTTGTTTCCTGCCTAAAGCAGTTCCTCCAGCCTCTCCATCCACGTGGAGTGCATGTGCCCACAGAGGCCTCCAAGGAAGAGCACTGGAGTGTAAGATTTCTTCACAGTGGAGACCAGGTCCTTTGCACTAAATTCATGGCATTGTTGTTCATTCTTTCTCCTCTACCAGGAGTCTCACCTGTTTCTCTCGTCACTGGAGTTCCTTTCTTGGAGGACTGCAGCCTGAAGTGGCTATGGTTGTGTGGCTGGAGTGTACGTGTATGGGGGCGGGTCACTGTTTCAACCTACTTCGTTACCCACCTGTCCCAGCCTGCCTTCCCAAGACAGAAGGCCTTCAGTCCCCTGCTGAGGCCTCCATATCTCTGGATCAAAGCTGAGGTGCAATGGGGTGCAGGCCAGCCCAGGGTGAAGGTAGAGGGGAACAATATGCAGTACGTCAGGAGCAAAGGGAAAGGAGGCCTCTGGCAAAAAGTTCCCTCCCACATCTTCCAACGTAACAGCCCTCAGCCAAAGGTGGTCCCTTCTCTGGAAAACCAGTGGCCACTGGCAAAGGCTTGTGAGCTCCTCATCCCCGACCAGGTACAGCGCTCTCCCCAGGAGTAGCCAGATGAAGAAACTGTGAACTCTGCTTCCATTATGCACCCTTCCACCTCCCAGAAAGGCCCTCTCCCTCTTCCTCTCAGAACTCTCTCCCCTCGATGTTCAACCTGCCAGCAGGCATGCCCCCTCTGCCTCTGAGTCAGCAGCCAAGGGGGGCTGTGCATGCAGTGCTGCTGCTGTGGGCGTTGCTGCTGCAGGAGCTGATCCTGAAAGTCTCAGCTATGCTTGGAGAATAAAAATCGGCTCATGAATTGATAGTTCAAAGGGCAAGTCTCTGTCCCTGAGGATGAGCCAAGAAGCCAGCTAATGACTGGAGGGAAGGCAGAGGCCCGTCCTCGTCCTCCCTGCTCAGCCAAGCTACTGATTAGTGTGGGCAGAGTGGGCTCCGGGCCTCTTCAAATCAAGGAGCATTTCAGGAGCCACAGGCTAATGCTCAAGCACAGGGGGTGTGAAACTCTTCAGAGATGTAGGAAACAATCTGAGTTTTGCAAAATGCCATTTTCAAATGGGTTCAAATGCAGCCACCCATCTATTCCCCTTGTGCCCCTTATCACTGGGTGTGGGGGTGGCATCGGTAAATAAGGGCAGTGTGA
The DNA here is from genome assembly GCF_000276665.1 of Chinchilla lanigera. Lineage (NCBI taxonomy): Eukaryota > Metazoa > Chordata > Mammalia > Rodentia > Chinchillidae > Chinchilla > Chinchilla lanigera. The sequence continues at coordinate 548,068 of NW_004955519.1, read as the reverse complement.
GCAATCTGGATCTGCAGGTTGTTGGAGATCCTCGGTCTCTTGGCCCTCAGCCAGTTGCTAGGGCCTTGCCCCAGCGGTATCCCACAGGGACCTCCAGATGCAGACTTTGGGGAAAAGCCTCAGGGCCTAGGGTAGAGGCGAAGCGGGGGAAGGGATGTCTGGGTTAGTAGCTGGGATAGAAGACTTGAGGGGATCACGAAATTATTTCAACTTCTCATACAAGCACTGCACAGATCTAATTATATGAGAGGCTGGCTCTTCCTAGAGTCTGCCTCTCACCCTGCGGCCCTGTCTGGCTTCTGTCTTCACCCAGCCAACCCCTGCTTATCTGTCAGACTTTGAGGACTCAGCCCCCAAATCCCTTCCTCTGAGATCTTCCCCCAACCTCACTGAGCTCCCACAGGACCCCAACTTAATCTTTCTAGCAGGACCACCCTGTTACGGGGACTGCCTATTCACTTATTTCTCCTGCCACTATGCCTGGTGGACAGTAGGTGCTTAGGAAATATTTTCTGGATGAATTGTTGCATGGATGAATACTTGAGCCTCCCTGAACCTGGTGTTTTCATCTTTATCCTGTAGGCACAGGCCCACTGTCTGTAGAATCAAGTCACTGTCTAGATTTTCCTATCAAAATGAATTGCTTGAACTGGTCGTGATGGCACGTGCCTGTCATCCCAGTACTCTGGAAGGCTGAGGCAGGAGGATCAGAAGTTAGAACCAAACCCAGGCAATGCAGAGATTCAGTAAGACCCTGTCTGAAGATAAAAACAAAATAATTTTTTAAAAGGCTGGAGATGTAGCTCAGTGATAAGGCCCTGGGTTCAATCCCCAGTACTGTAAAATAAGCTGCTCGTCTTCTAAAATAATCATTCTTTAAATGATTGTCATGTGTCAGTAATGACAAGGTCATGCTCTAAGAACCACAGAGTTGACTGATTTTGCCATTGTGCAAACACCACAGAGCTGCTTGCACAAACTAAGATGGTTATGATGTTACTTGTGGGATAATCTTATGGGATCACTGTCACGTATGTAGTCCATTGCTGCCCAAGGCATTACATGGTACATATTTGAAAGTTTTCTGAAAATGTCTTTTCCAACTGTAAAATAGCAACAACTGCTTTTTTAAGAGTATGTAGGCAGCCATCAATTATTTCTGGTCAATACTGGATCGTCAATGCCCTGATTGCAGAAAGTGGGCTCCTTGGAGAAGTTGCATCACCCAGGCGCTGCCTAGAAATGCAGTCTGGGGCCACACCCCAGACCCAGAGGCACACTCTGCATCTCAACAAGATTTTAAAATCTCAGACACACTGATATACCACTGATTCTCAAACGAGGCTATAAATGGGAATTTTGGGGAGCATTGAGAAATACCAATGCCACCAGGTGCGGTGGTGCACACCCATAATCCCAGCACTCTCAAGGCTGAGGCAGGAGGATCGCCACAAGTTTGAGGCCAACTTGGCTATACAGGTAGTTCAAGGCCAGCTTGAACTACATAGTGAGACTCTGTCTCAAAGCACAAAACAAAACACACAAAAAACACAACACAACAAAACAAAATCAATGCCAAGGTCTCACTCCCAAGGCTGATTTAATTGCTCTGGGAAGCAGCTTGAGCACTGGAATTTAAAAAAAATTCTTCAGATGATTCTAATGTACAGTCAGGCTGGGAAGCCCAGTCAAAAGACCAGAGCACAAAGCAGCCGGTGATCCAAACTTTTTAGTGATCGACTTTCCTTCTTACTATACAGAAAAGACTGAGATGATTAATATCCCAAACTCCCTCAACTTCTGCTCTGGCCCTCACAGTGTCTCCCTCTGTTCCCATCCCCAGGCAGAGCTGAGATGTTTCTTCCTCCTGCAAGGGTCCCTCCCTCCTAGATACATTCTGCTAAGAATCCTGCCCCCTTCCATCCGTATTCTATTCTGAGTCTCCTTTTAACACAGTACTTAAGCTACACTCTCAATGCCTGACCTATTTCAGTATAAAAATCGCCAGCCACTCACTATTAGTCAAATGAGGAAAGCATGATTTTTGTTCTGTAATACAATAAGATTTTGACATTCAAAACCTAGGATGCACTACATAAGAAGTAATTCCAACTGAGTAAAAAATGTTTTTTCTCTCTTCATAGGGTGCAATAATTGTCAATTACTTGCCCCAGTGATTAAATTTTCTGAGCTTTAAACATCAGCACAGAACCTTTTCACCAAAGCCATGAGCATAATTACCACATGATTGTATTCCCAAACTGGTTAAAATATGAAGAATATACAAAATAGTCACCTGCCTTATGGTTGATTGCCTTTCACATCTAGAGATCTACACAGCCTCCAAAAGGAATATGACTACCCAAATTAGCTTTGGAAATGAGTTCCCCAATACACTATTTAATATACATTCCCTGAACCACTGCTTTCATTTCAAATGTCAGAACATTGAGGAGCACTTCACTCTGACACACTGACCACAAAATTAACCAGCTAGCAGTAGGGCATCACTATTATAACCAGGACCTAACACCAAAGTAAGTGGAATATTTTGGTTCAATTATCTAAATGTCAAAAAGAATTTGATGAAGAGCCTAGGTACTCATCAATGGATGAATGAATAAAGAAAATGTGGTAGATATACACAAAAGAATATTATTAAGCTGGAAAGAAGAGTAAGTGGAATCATGTGTGAAGGTTAATCTTGATTATCCACTTAAATGGCTTGAGAGAGTCCTAGGAGATTAGTAGAATACATTTCTGGGTGTACCTGAGTAGGTTTGGGGGGTGTGACCTTGGGGATTATATCTTGTTCCTGACCTCTTCTTTTCTGGCTTATACCCTGTCTCTCTTCTTTCAAGTGCCATGAGGTCAGCAGCTTTTCTCCACCACACCCTTCCACCATATGTGTGCCTTGGAACCAGCTAACCATGGACTGAAACCTCTGAAACCATAAGCCAAAATAAGTTGTGTATGTCAGGTATTTTGTCCCAGTGATACAAAGCTAGCTAATAATTCATGTTAAGCAAAATAAGCCACTCAAAAGGTAACTATCACAAGTTTTTTCACATGTTGTGAAATCTAAAAAGGAAAAAAATGACATAAAAGTGGAAAGGAGACTGTTAGAGAAGTGCGAAGGCACAGAGGAGAGAAGGGAGGGAAAGACAAGGGGGGGAATAGGAGAGTAAAAATAATCAAAATATGTCATATTCACACACTATTATTCTGTACACTTAATTTTCACTAATGAAAAGGTTTGAAGATCAAAGAGCTTCATAGAAAAGAATACCTCCCTTAAGTCAGTGATGCCTAATAGATAATTGCTGAAATAGAAGTCAGAGATTCAAGACACATATGAACTTTTCACAGCTGTAGGAAAGTCACTTTATACCCCTGAAGCCCAGACTCCTCTTCTGTAACATGGGGTATGCCTTACTCTTACTCAGTCTTCCCAGGAGCAAGTAGTACTTGCTGAGGAGTCAAATCCAGCCTTCTCCGAGTTCCTAAGGAGGAACTGCTGTGGGTCCAGAAGGATGGGTAGGTGTGGGAAGTCAAGCAGAATTAGAAGGAGGAAGACAAGAGATCACAGGCCCAATTTTCCAAGCTTTTGCTGGGTTTTACCAAAGCTCAAGAGAAATCTGGGAGACTGGCTGGAGAGGACACTCTGCCTCCTTACTCTCTCTGGTAGATAATGTCAGATGTCGCTGTATTTGTGGCCTCATTTCCTATTCTTGACTACTGTTAACCTGCCTACACAAAGGTCTATGATGGCCCTTGGGATCACATAGGCCTGAGTGTGGGGTTGGAGTCAGGTACTAGACTCATGTCCATTCATCTGTTCATTCAAAAATAATATTGGTATCTACTGTGTGCCAGGCAAGAAACTCTTATTCCTCCACCCTGGTACCACTTTCTCTGATGCTTTGGCTCTCAGCATCAATCTCAAGATATTAACCAAATCCATATTCTCCCATGGTTATCTACTTCTGTAAAGGCTCCTTTAAGGTCCATATTTCTTTCAGAAATGAAGAAGTACATTGGTCAGGTTTCTTGTTGCAAGGGTAAAATACCAAACACAAACAAATTAAAGGAGAAGAGTATGATCTGGGCCCATAGTTTTGGAGGATTCAGTACATCTGGCTTCATGGCAGAAACATCATGGCAGAAAAGCATGGTGGGGCAAAGCTGCTCACTTCATGGCTGCCAGGAAGCAGAGAATAGAGAAGGGTGATCGCAAGAGATATGCCCTCTAAAGGCATGATCCAAGTGAGCCACCTCCTACAACTGATCCCCAGCTTCTAACAGAACATTCAGCTATGGACATCAGTAGATTAATCCATAGATGAGTCCCTGATTCAATCATGTCTCTTAATACAGTCAAACTGAAAATGAAGCTTACCTGTCACAAGGAATAAGTATCTATCTAAAGGAAAGATGTCAGTCCCCAGATATTTGTAGGTGAACATGTTAGTCCAAGAACCTTTCTAAGATAGAGAACAATCAATGTTTATTTTCCAGAGGAGGCTTCCTCTAATGCTAAGAGGAAAGAAATGTCCTCCTCAAGTCTTGGTGAGGTTCAGGGAAAGGTGGGAGGCACACCTCAGCATCACAGAGGCAATTAGGAAGAACTGGTGGTGGCGGCAAAGGATGCTCCCCCGTACAGCAAACTACGTGAGCCAGCAAGTGCCTGCCCTTGCATTTGGTCACGGCCCTATCCTACAGCTTTCCGCCTGACACTCAGACCCAAAACACCTTCCAGTGCTGGAACCAGAGGGATGACATCCTGCAGGAACACAGGTCATATGTAAGCTCTCAGGCCAGGGACTATCATCTTGAAGAACCAGAGCTGAGGGAAGTTGTTCTGGCTACAAAGAAATCTCTTAAACTTGGAACAAAGAGGGGGAAAACCTGCCTCTGGAAGAGAAAATACTTCTAATTAGGTTGAGATACAAAGGTTAAATTTTTGTTCTGGGAAAAAGAGTGTTTATAATCCTGTGTCATTAGTGGGACATTTTCCAGAGGCCAGCATGCCAGAAATAGACCCTCTGAGGGGTCACTAGAAGGAAGGGGTGCAGAATTCTAAAGTACAAAGGACTGGAGTTCAGATTTTCCACTTCTCCTAACGCCTGGGAGCCCCTCACCAACCACTAGCAAGAAGTCAGTGCCAGTTCACTGTGGATTCTGGGCTCCTGTGAAAGTCAGTGGGAGTGGAAGTTTTGAGCTCAGACAGGCCTAGCTTCAATTTTCAGTTCTGCCTAGCTTTGTTAGTTGTGTGACCTTGGGCAAGTTAGTTCTCAGCCTCAATTTCCCTCTGCGTAAAATGACGATTTAAAAAATCTCTATCACATGGGGTCGTTGTAATGATAAAGGGATATAACCTAAAATTCTTGGTGGAATGCCTGGCACGTGGAAAATGTGCAGTAAATCAAGTCTACTGTTATTATCCTTGTCATCATCATCATTGGCTCCATAATCCCTATAACAGTCATAAGTGTCACTAGAGTTAGTACTGTTGTCATTGTCTTCATCTTCATCATTCTTGTTACCATCACCATCGTCATTATCATCCTTGTTGTTATCTTGCATCACTGCCTTCCTCATCAAACCCACTGGCCATACATATTTGCTTTGGTCATGTGGAGTAACATCACAAATACTCCCTTGGCATCTGAACAAGTTTGCACATTTATAACCCTGTTTGTTCAAATGTTCATTTGAAAGTCAGCCGCTGGGAACTGGGAAGGCACTTACCATAGAACTAGTGACACACCCGATGGCAACATTTCCAGGCCAGCCCCAAACTCCCTTGTCCCCCAACATAGTTGAAACATGCAGTGAAAATAGAGAACGATGCTGTTGTAATATGAGAACCTAATGATGGCAGGAAAACTGTCATATAGATACAGAAAACTCTATTTCTTATTCAGAATGGAGGGCTTGAGGAGAAAGAAGAGTACCCACAGCCCTAGGCATCTTGCATATGAACTCATAAGCACTTTCAAGGTTCTCAAGTTGCCACCTTTTGACTGTGTATAATTGAACTTAACATCTTTCAGTTCTCCTTCTCTGGCAAGAGCCTGGATAGCTCTCCTCCCCTACTTATGCGAGGTGATTAGGGTCATTTTCTCACAAAAACAAAGGAAAAGTGGAAGGGAGAGAAAGGATAACGAGGAAAGAGAAAACAATAGATTTCATGAGGTAACTAGGCAGAAGTGGAAGGAGAGAAGTATGTATATGTCCACATGAGAGTGCTCAGTCAGGAAAGTGGTAAAATACAGAGAAACTGAGGGAAGCTGTGAGAAATATAGAATGAGAGTTCAATGGGCCACAAGTTGTTCAACTGACACATTGGTATTGTCAGGCTGCAACAGTTTGGTTGCTGCAAGGTGCGGCAGAGGAGGAGGTGAGATTGCAGCTTCTTAGCACAGTGAGAACATGGTGAAAAACAGAACATTATTTACAAGTACAGGTACTACGGTATGCACAGACACTGGTCCACATTTTGACAGAATTTTGCCCATTCTTTCAAAATCACAAAGCACATTCACTTGTGACCTGGCTATGCTATTAGGCCTAGAAAAAAAAATTCCAGTAACAACAAGTACTGGCAAGGCTATGGAAAAAGGAACCCTTCTACACTGTGGGTGGGAGTGTAAACTAGTACAACTGTTATGGAAATCAGCATAGAAATCCCTAAAAAATAGAAATTCCATTCAACCCAGCTATTCCCCCTCTTGTCATCTTCCCAAAAGAGTTAAAAACATCATGTTACAGTGATAAATTCATACTATAGTAGCGCAATGTATAACATTTAAGTCTTGGAAGCAGCTTATATGTCCATTAACAGGTGAATAGATAAAAAGAATGTGGTATTTACTCACAATGGTGTACTACTCTGCCATGAACATAGATAGAGTCATTTCCAGGAAAATGGATGCATTCTGAGACCATAATATTATGTGAAATAAATCAGACACACAAGCTTAAGTATCACATAGTTTCTCTTATAGGAGAAACCCAAAACCTAAATAAAGAGCAAATTAAAAGATAGCTAATCCTGAACAGGGAGGTCTTTTTCAAATGGGAAGGGAATCAAGAGCTGGAGGGAGGGAAAGAGAAGGGGATGAAAAAAGAATGGAGATGTGTTACGGACATGTGCCGACTCTATACAAGAAATGTAATCATCATGCAATGCAGACATGTACTAATAAAAAATAAAAACTGATGACATATGTAAATTTATGTTCTGTTGGTGTCAGATCTTCATTTTTGCCTAGTTTAGATCCTGCTCCTCCTTGGACATTCAGAATTGGATTTCTCCCATCAAAACTGGATTTTCCAGAAAGAGGTAGGTAACTCATTCTCAATAAGGTGTATGACTAATAAGACATAAATATTGTGTTTTCTTTATCGGTATAATAAGCACGATCCAGTCGGTGATAAAACCATGTACCAAGAGATGAAACTCTTAACTGAGGAGCTGCAGATACCAATTATAAAGAACCCTCCTGTCTTGACATTTCTCCGTAGAGACAAAAACCTAGAACTGTGATTAAGTTTATTGCCTCCATTAAAAAGCACCTGAATGGTTTATATCTAGATGTCCCACAGGGCCTCATGCTCTTGGAGGTGGGGCTTTTGGAAGGTAACTGGGTGATGGGGCTTATAGCTAAATGGGAGGTTGTGAGGCAGAGCTGGGGCAAAGGAGGCGGGTCACTGGGGGCGTGGCCTGGAAGGGTTATCTCCCTTCTGTCTTCCTCCCTTCACTCTCTCTGTTTTCCCACCACCATGAAATGAGCAGATGTGAGCAGATTTTCCTCTGGTCCTGCCTCTCTGCCATGTGGTTCTGTTTTGGAGCCAGCTGACTATGGACTATAATCGTGAGCCAAAATAAACCTCTTCTCTAAGTTGGGGGTGTTGGGCATTGTGTCCCAGCAAAGAGAAAAGTGAGTAAGACAGTCCCAACCCTTACATTTAAGGGGAAGAAAAGACAATCAACTCTTATTCATTCCCACAGGGACTCAATCAGCAAACATTTATTGCTTACCCAAAAGGAACTACCTGAATATGTACCTCCCAAGTGCAGAGATTTTAGCAGTAACCAGAGTTGTCTTTACCTCAGGGCACAAGAGCCTGTTAGCAAACTGGCTACCTCCTGAAATTCTGGTTTCTGCCTCACTAGGTTTCCATACAGAAATTACAGGCCGGCAAGGGACAGTGCCCCCAGTACAAGACGCTACTGCAGAGCTACAGCTACTACAGAAACTAGGACTTGCCAGGCATGGTGAACATGGTGAGGCAGGGAACCTGTGGGCTTTTGGTGAACCCAGCTGGCTAGTTGTTTTAGCTTTAGTAGTGCTCTGATAGAAAGACCCCTAGGTGAAGATTTGACTGAAAATCATTTATTTGAGAGAAGCTCCCGGAAAACGCCAGTAGAGGGGTAAAACTGTGAGATAGGAAAGAAAGGATTTTAATGTATCAAGCAGGTTGCCACTGCAGGCACCTAGAGCTCTGTTCCACTGAGGAATGCTGGGAGACTCTGTAGAACATTCCTGAGCCAGAGATGACTATCTTTCTAAAAGCAAATATATAAGAGACGGTCAGCTTGGCTGATGTGCTCCTTTGTTAAACTGTAACTGGGGCCCTCCAGAAAGTTCCTTTAATCATATTTGTGCTGGCTGGAGTGCAAGATGCTCCCGGGATGAGTCACAGAGGGAGTTTCATTTCTAGTGATCTTGTGTTCCAACTCAGGGACCAAAAAAACAATAAATAAATAAACACTACTGCACTTCATCAACTGCACACTGCCTAAAAAAATTAATAATAATAACCTCGACCCAAGAAGTACGCAGACAATGCAGGAAGACATGGGTGGGGAGTGCTCATCTTCTAAACAGGAAGACTTCTTTCTGGAATTCTGCTTTGTCAAAAGCACCTCTCTGGCCTGGAGGCAAGCTCTTTCAAGAGTAGAACAACACAGTCTCAGGGCTGGTGACTCTTTTGAAGTCCTTCAAAATTCACTGTTTTTATCTTACAGCAAGGGTCATGGTTGGAGCGAATACAGCATAAACAATACAAAGCTGGGCTGGGGCAGGAAGAGGACTGGCTGCGTAACATCTGGCCTGTTGGCAGTGAAGACTGTAGGTGTGACTTCCTGCTGCATTCAGGGCCAGGGTCCTTCCGGAATGCATGTGTTCACAAGGCAGACAGCACACACGTAGTGGGCAAACAGGAATGAAGCCACCTCTTTCCCTCTAACAGTCAAGGAGGACCCTCAAATCAGGATTCACGCCAGTTCCTGCGTTTCCTCACCTGTTCCACTGCTGGTATTCTCCCTGTGAATTGCAATCATGAAAACTTTACTGTCTCAGGTCACATGTGAACTGAATCATGCAGCCTTGGTAGTATTTCAGCAGGGGAGATAGCAGAATGAAGGAGGATTTTCCAGAAGTGCAGGCCTGGAGGAGAGGCACAAGAGGATAGGGGTGTGCGGGACAGGCCAGCTGGCTGAGCTGCTGGAGCTCAGGGCTAGTGAGGACTTAGAAAAGACACAAGGGTGTTTGGAACGTTTAGAGGGGTGTCCGGCTCCTTCAAGGGTGCTCAGGGTCACCCCTTGGCAGTTACCCTTGCGCCCTAAAGGTTTGTTCACACAGCCAACACAGTTTGGATGTCTTCATCGGCCTCAATGAGCTGAATTCAATAGTGAGACCACCAGGTTGCGGGGGAAAACAGAGGCAGTTTAGTTTATAGGGCTTTGCTAGCTCCCTCACTGCCTCCCGCTCACACACTCACAATATGATAATAATAAACCAATTAGTAAGCATTGACTTATCATGTGCCAGGCACCCTGCTAGGTATTTTATAGTCATTTTCTCATCTTGGTTTCTCAGCAACCCCAGCAGATTGGTACCACCTTGGGTGGGACTTGATTTGTTGGATCATTCAGGAACTGAGCTGTGAATCCCCAAAAGATGGCTGTTTTTGATAAGAGGAAGGGATAGAGCTTTCCAGAATACGAACACCATTCCTTTAAGAAAGGCAGGCCTTGGAGAGGTGGGGGAAGGGAGGGCAAAGGTTCCTGGCAAAGTGTGGAGTCACATGGGGCAAGGAAAGTGGTCAGAAAATGGGGAGAGTCTCCCGTCTCCAATCAGTTCCTAGAACTCCTTGGCTTTCTTCTGCATCTTGGACAGTCCTGCCTAGCCTTGCCTTCCGGGCCCAGCCCTGTGTGAGTTCCCTTCTCTACCCTTACCACTGCTGCTAGTGACTATTGGACACTGAATGACATAGCCTAAACAGGGCTCTTTTCTTTTCAGAGCTCAGCTCTTGCTTCCCAGGTACTATGGTTTGGATAAGTGTAGGCCAAAGGCCCATGTGTTCAAGGCTTAGCCTCCAGCTTTGTACTATTGGGAGACAGTGGAACCATTAAGAGGTACGGCCTAGTGAGAGGTTTGTGGGCATGCCCTTGAAGGGGACAATGGGGCTCCAAGCCCTTGTCTTCTTCTCTTTTCCACTTCTTGCCCATGAGATGAATGGTTTTGCTCCTCCACATGGCTAACTGTGGACTGAAACCTTCGGAGAGTCAAAATAACCCTTTTGTCTTTATAAGCTGATCATCGCAGGTATCTGTAATGGTAACAGAAGGCTATCATAGAATGCCCCCGGAATAGCCTGCATCCCAGGCACAGGCTCCTTCCCAGCGTTCCCCAGGAATATTTCATCTGTGGCTGACTGACTGGCTGCTCATGGGGATCATTTCCCATTCTTCCTGGACTACTGCCCCCAGCCTTCCCTGTAGTTAAGCGTGCTGGGCAACAGACTGTGAATGGAAGTAAGTGATGGGCACCACTTTCAGGCCCTGCTCTCACGATCCTTCCTCCCATTTCAGATGCTTCAGTCCCTTTCTCCTTGCCTCAGCTTGATGTACGAGGACTTTTGGAAGCTACTTGACGATGTCAGTAGAGCCACAAGGTGGGAGGGGCTCCACGCCTGAGTCTTGGCTTGGAGGTGGGCCATCTGCCATCAGCAGTATCTACTTGGGTCTTTATGTGAGTGAGAAGTAAATTTCTGTTTTGTTTGAAATTCCTGCTACACTTCTCAATTTGTTAGTAACAGCAGCCAGTACTACCTTAGCTAGCACAGTGCTTCCTGGGACCCACCCTGTGCCCTCTGGGAGTGAAAATCCTATTGCTTCCTTCATGCTCAGAGCCTCCCCACCTCAACCTCAGTGGCTGAAAACCAAAACTACAGAAGCAGCCCAAGTGCCCAGAGCCCAATTCCAAGCTTCCACTTGCTACCTTTCCTACCGCTCAAGTACCAAGCATCCTTAGCTGTTCTTCCTGATTTGGATCAATTTATTAATGTGGATTCAAGATTATTCTTGCTCAGTAACTGCGTAAATATCCATTGAAAGACTCCATTGCATTGGTACTCACATTACTGGCAGGGGCAAGAGAGTGGCTCCAGGAAGCAGGAAAGAGGCAGGGATATCAGCAGCCTTGCTCCCCTGGCCTTGCCCTGCAGCTCCTCGGGTGGCCTCACCCATGCCATAGATGGGGGTGGTGGAGAGTGAAGCAGCCTGGCACAAAATAAACCAATGGACATAAGAAGTGGACATACCTGGCTTCTTGTCAGGGGGAACTGATAGGAGATAAGACCCTCTTTGCTCCTGGTGGCCCTTGCTAGTTTATAGAACAAGGAGGCCTGGAATTTCCACCCTTCCCCTATCCCAGAGTTTTTATAGGACAGGCCCTGGTGGATTGTCCTCTGGGGGAGTTTGCCATCTAGGGCTCCAGGGTCTAGGATCACTTTCCCTTGTTGCCCTACATAACTGATTTCCTGGGTAAAGACTGCCCATTCAAATGTCCTCTCTTTCCACTGACCACCGAGGTGTGGTGTCACTACTAGTAAGCTTTTCCCTGTTTTGGACAGTACTGCCCTCTGTCTGGGTTCCTCTGCAAAAATACCAGTTCTTCAGAAGACACTGGGTCCTTGGAGAGGACACTGGAGCAACTAAATTGATTAGAAGATATTCCATCCAATCAAGGTTTTCATGTGCAAAGGTTTATCAAAATATCTTCTGTAACCTTCACTATCACCTCAAGAAGTAGACAGGCATTATTCTTGCTTTTATAGACAAGAGACCTAGACTTGCCTCAGGCTCTGTAATAAGTGTCAGAGCAGAATTGAACCAGCCCCAGTGAAGGCTAATAAAATTCTTCCCAGGCTTAAGCCCCTGGTTCCAGAGATAGTTGACTAGGAATTGTGGTACCTGTAATTTTCCTTAAAAGGCACTGCAGTGAGACATTTCCTGTCTGGGATTCAGGCAAAGCCCTTACCTGGAGAGCCACTGCTCTAATCAAGTGCCAAAAGTCACACGCAGGGCGTGGCAGCTACAGTTCCAGTCAGGAAGCCCCATGCCGGTGCTTCCACTTACCTCTTCATCTTCATCAAGACTTGAGCCTTGGCTAAAGAGCTCCAGGAAAGTTCAGAATGTCTTCCTTACTGGATAATTTGGTGTCTTGCTAATTAGCACAATGATGACTCTGAAGAAAGGGTAAAACTGGGGATATTCATGATTTATGATATTGGCTGGATGAAATATTTTAGAGGCAGTCCTCCATCCTTGTGCAGTCAGGATTGGAAAATCCAGGAAAGCCCGGAACTGGCAACCCTAGGGATGGCTCTGATGCTTGCCCCCTCCTAGTCCCGTGCCTGGTAATTGGTTTTAGAGGATTTCCAGCTGCCTATGCCAAGTGGAAGGTGGCACAATTATACCTTGGGAGTGTTATATCTGCCGCAAGTGGTCACTGCAGCTGAAAGGACAGCCAGCTGGAACTCCCTGAACAGCCTTATGAACTACTCTGTGCCTGCTGGCTACTCACTTGCTAGATTATCAGTGTCTGGATGTGTACTGCCCTGGGACGTTTCCCGTGGCTGTCTGTCACAGTGTGACTCTGAGCTCCCTGTGCAGGGGCCCCGGCTCTTCTCCACTCTGCCTCTCCTGCTTGCCTCCTTCCCTTTCCCTAGATCCCTCCTCGGGGCTTTGGTCTTGGGCTTGGCCTGCGGCAGCCCACAAACAACCCTCAGGGCTGGAAAGACTGTCTGAGGAGCAGGGATGATGAGTGGAAACCTCCTGTCCATAAAAATTTAACACCAGATTTCCCTCCCACAGGACCTTCCCAGTGTCTGAGCTGGCACTGACTGACATACTTGCAAAAATCCTTTAAAGTGTCCTTTAAAATAATAAAAAAAAAAGTGTCCATATTATATTCATCAGAGAGATTGCAGTGAAAAGTATTATAAATTCTAAGTTGATGAAGACAAGGGGAAACCAAAACATGTGCACACTGCTGATAAAATGGTACCACTGCTATGAAGAGCTGTCGGGAATTTTCTAATAAAATTCAATGGCTGCCTGCTGTATGCTTCACAACTTTACTCCTGGGTATACTTCCCCCCAAAGCAAAAGCATTTATTCACAAGAATGCTTGCACACAGATGTTCATATCTGTTCTATTCATGAGAGCCACAAACTGGGAACAACCCAAATGTGTGTCCCCAGGTGTGTGCCCCATCTACACGATGGAATACTACTCAGCAATAAAAAGCAATCAACTATTGCTATGTGTCCTGGCACAGATACAGCTCAAAAGCACTGTTCAAGGAAGGAAGCCAGATACAAAAGTATTCATTCTGCAGGATTTCATTGATACAAAATAGACAAACAGGCAAAAATATTTATACTGTGAAGGCAGAACATGGTTGTGCTGGGGAGGAAGGAGGAGGAATGGGTTGGAAACAAGCCTTTCTGGGGTGATGGGAGTGTTTTCTAGTCTCTTTTGGATGGCGGTTACATAGGTGCACACAGATGTCAAAACTGGCTAACCACTTTACAAGTCTCTTCATTTTGTTTTTGGCAAATAATCCTTTGATTTAGAAAAGAGACATTTACAATACCACCGAAGAACTGCAGAAAGGAGAAAAGCCCTCAGTGTTCTCATGCCTGCATTTGTGACTGCTTCAGAGCTCAGTGCGGACGGGGAGACGAAGCGGAGGGGTGCTGGTAGAAAGGGGAGAGGATGCTTCCTGTGGTACTGCCAGGAGCTCTTTATCTCAGGTACAAAGGAGACAGCAGTGTCAGCCTCCAAACACAAATGCTCAATGAAATAAAATAACAGAGGCCCCAAGGAAAGCTGGCTCCAGAGTGTGGAATAGATATCAGGCTTTGAGCCAAGATCACTTTCCAAGACATGCCAGTATCTTTGGATTTGGGAAAGGAGAGCGAGTATTAAGGACAGCAAGAGCCAAAATATATTTGGACAACAACTGCTGCTCCACTGAGAAGACCCCGCGCAAGGGACTTCAGAGTGCTGCTACTGAGACTTCCTCAGTGCTCTCTGGGATGAGGCACCCAGAAAATCCCCAGTTGGAGTGAAAGGCAAAAAATCCTTTAGGGCAAACGTCTCCTATTTTGCCTGGTGGAGAGAAATCTTCCATTTCCTCAATAAGAGGCTGGCCACAGTCACACACATTTATTCAGCCCCGGAATAGCACATAGAAGCTTTATGAGTCACTGCTACAGGCTTGAGCATGCAAGATAGACCTGCACACAAACCCTGGTTCTGACCATGAGAACTGTGTGCTGTTGAGAAAGTGCCTTAACCTCTCTGAGCAGCAGTTTCCTTGTCTGTGAAATGGGAGAAAAGACACCTGCTGGTAAAATAGAAACTGCCCAATTCCCAGTGAATGTTTAAGTAGGATCATGTCTGGGTTCCTAGGATCTTTCCAGATTGTCTATGCCAACTCTCAGTAGGAAGAGGAATCCCCTTCAGCCAAATTAGCATTCTTGTTTTTTTATTTGTATTTTTGAGCCTCATGTGCATAGAATTTGCCAAATCATAATCAGTGGTTCACAACACTGTCCCAGATATGGCTCACTTTTTTCTAATTTTATTTTAAAAATTTACTTTTAATATAATTTAAAATAATAAACACGAGTGAACCCATCA
The DNA here is from genome assembly GCF_000276665.1 of Chinchilla lanigera. NCBI lineage: Eukaryota > Metazoa > Chordata > Mammalia > Rodentia > Chinchillidae > Chinchilla > Chinchilla lanigera. The sequence goes on along the minus strand of NW_004955519.1, from coordinate 533,060 downwards.
CTGGACTCCACAACATGTGGTTCTATCTCTGCACTTTGTCTTGGCTCCTTTGTCTCCATCTCATCATGCTTTCTAAAGGTGCTAAGCATTAAGAAGAGGTACATCAGGGTAAAAGGCTTGAGAGTGGCGCAGAGCAGAGGCTGGAGAAGGAACTATTTTAAGGATGGTGATGAGGCAAGTCCTCTTTGAAATGGAGTCAGTTGAGCAAAGACCTGAAAGGAGGACACCACAGCATAATAGTATTCCAGTGCTCGCAGGAGAGGAAAGAGGAAAGAGAGGAGAGAGAGAGAGAGAGAGAGAGAGAGAGAGAGAGAGAGAGAGAGAGAG
>NW_004955519.1:494462-532633 GCF_000276665.1 Chinchilla lanigera | reverse complement strand
AGAGGAGAGGAGAGGAGGGAAGAGGAGAGGAGAGGAGAGGAGAGGAGGGGAGAGGAGGGGAGATGAGAGGAGAGGAGACGAGATGAGACGAGACAGAGAGGAGAGAGAGACAGAGACGGGGGCGGGGACAAAGGGAGAGAGAGAGATTCAGAACAGGAGGAAAGAAAGGTAGGCATGTGGCTTTCTAATTTTCACTTTACAAAACTGTCAGATGCAACCCACTTTACAGATAAGGAAATAGAGCCTCAGAAGAGGTGAGCAGGCCCAGACTATGCACCTAGTTAGAGGCAGGATTAAGGTTAGAATTCAAAGCTCCTTGCATCTTCTGTGACACCACATGGCCCCTCTGTGCCCTCAAGTGATTTGAATTCCACAAAATGCCTCCAAGCGGCTTTCAGGTAATGAGGTGACAAATAGTATATTGAAATGGTGTTCTTCCAAGCAGAAGCTCTTTACCAGGAAAGAGATGATTTGAAGACTAATTAGAATTCTGACATTGGTTAATGACTAAGCTCTTAGGGCCATGTCGAAATCCATGTGAATATTTCCAAATTATTTTCTTATCCTAGGTGATATTTATTCTCAGGAGAAAAATCAAAGATATACCAGTGACAGTCTTTGAAATTTGAGTTGAGTGCTCTGGTCACACAAGCAGAAGCAAGAATTTGTCCTAACAATCTACAAATAACTGAGAAATATCCAAGTGGTAGCTTAATGATTTTACATGTACTTTATTAGCATCCCTTTAGTTCAATAGATGACAAGAATTCTTATTCCTAATGAAGTGGATGGAAATATTAAGGTCAGGGGTATAAAGGGTCACCTTCGCCCTTTCTTTTGAAACCCTGAGCTGGGTACAAGATAAAAACAGGAGACAGACCCGTGACTAAAGACATCTGAGTAAGTCTGACCTGCATTCCCTATTAAACCTTCAGGGTAAATGATTTCTGAAATCTGTTTTCTTCTTTGGCTGGCTAATCCCTTCCTTCCAGGAGGAGATTTCAGCCCCTCCACTCACTGGCTGTTTCCATTTCCAGTCCCCTCACTGGGCTCCGATACAACTGCAGAAATTATGACTCCAGAGATCACAATTACTGACTTCCGAGAGTCTCTGATTTCTCCCAGGAGAATACGCAGATGAGAAGTTCTATGTATGTTCAAAGACAGATGAATTCAGGCTGTTTCTGAATCACACCCAGGCTTTTCTTTGCTTCTCATTTTTTTCTGAGGACAATTCTGAAAGTATGCAGATGTGACAGTGGTAACGGTGGAGCGGCCTGACACCCCTTGGCACAGGTAAGAACCATCTGCTTTTAGTTACTTCAAGCTGTGTCTCCCTAAGACCGAGACAACTCAGTCCAGTGGATGCAACTAAAGTGACGCAAACCGTTGGCCAATAAGCCAGTGAATGATTCTCTTCCTAAGACCTCTGTCCTAAGCCATTCTCCCATTGTGAAAGCTTAGGGGCACTGGTAGATCTCACAGTATACACGGATTCACTCCCTGTAACTCTAATTTGAGAAAAAACACAATGCAGAGGTTTACCAAATCCAAGACAAATCCTTCTGATTCACAGAGAAGAGACCCTAGTTAATGAAATGACATAGAGGCGCCCAGCTTACCACTTACTGGTCGCGTGAGTATGAGCAAGTCCCTTAACTTCTGAATGCCTCAGTCTCCTCAGCTGTACCATGAGAGGGAGTAATAACTGTATATAGATCCTGTAGTGTTGTTAGGGGAGTGAGTGAATTAGTATGTGCAAAACACTTAGAACCATTCCTGGCACGTGGTGAGTACTCAGCAGAGTTTGCTAATTTTATTATAACAAGAGATGGGGAGACAAAAGACCCTCACTGTGGAATGCTAAATAAATAAAGAATTATATTTGAAAGCATAAATAAGCAATAAATAAAATGAAAAGGAGTGATTTTTCTCCTTGGAAGCTTTTCTGTGGCAGTGGTTAATCTATTGAAATATAAGCCTGGCACGGGGCTGGCCTCCCAAGGCCCATGGTGGGCAAGATGTGCGTGGGACTGGTAGCTAACACCTACAGTCACAAGTGCAAGGTCAAGAGAAGAGGCAGCAGGTGGGGGCCTGATGCAGGGTTTTCACTGAGCCAGGTTGCCCGGGATGAGTGGAGAGACAGTGGACACTGGCTGTGTAAGAGGCTCAACTGGGAACCTTTGAAAGGTCTGGATGCCCCAGACCAAGGAAATCAGAATCCTCCATGGTTCAGCCTAGGTATCAGGATTTGTAACAGCTCCCATGTGCAGCCGGGGATGAGGACCCCTCTCCTCACATGTAGACCCCCCTCCACCACCACACCATTGGGGAACTTATTTTGATCGGCCCAAGGTCTCAATTCTCTTCGTAGAGGCAAACAGAAAACACAGCAAGCCCCAACAGGGCTGGAATTGATTACTATTTGTTTATGAGTCCATAGTGCCTGGTCTAGCAGTCTTGATGCTGTATCAATAAGTGAACGACTAGACGAATGGATGGATGAATGAATAAAAAAGCACCATAGCAAATGTCTGCTGATAAGGAAGTAAGTTGGTTAAAAACTTTCTCGAGGGCAATTTGAAAGCATTCATACCTACTGACCCAGAAAATCAGCTTTTTGGAATCACCCCAAGGAAATACAGTCCCTGGCTGCCTTTTTTCCCCAGGTGCCTGCAGTTCTGATTAAAGAGAGATCTGTGGGCTAGGGAAGGAAACACTGGACACTCCAAGGCAACCGTGCTCTTGCAATCCCACTTCTGTGGGGAAGTGAGAGAACGGCGTCCCCAGTAAAAACCATATTTCTTCTTTTATTAGAGTTCAGGATTCACACAGATTTTCATATAAGTACTCAGTGCAGACCAAGAGTCAAATAGTTTAAGACAACAGTCTCTTCTCTATAGGAGAAAGCTTGTAAGAAGACCCAGCCAACCAGGCACTTAGGCCTAAAAGAACTACAGTTAGCCAGGGCCTGATGTTTGATTTTGAAAGAACATCCCTCTATTAGCACCTCAAGAGCAGCTGACTGCAAAATTGTGCCTGTGCGGTTAATGATGTGATCCAATTTTGCCAGCTGGTAAGAACAGGGTGTCTGCATTTTGAAGCCTTGGCCAACATATTAACATAGGGGGTATTTAACTTAGGGGAGTTAAAAAATCATCCCTTCCTGAAGATGGGGGGTAGATTTCCCTTTGAATACATCTTAAAGGCACAATACATTAGGGTAAATTCATTTGTCAAGAACCAGGGCCTGTCCCTCGGGACAGGATCTCCACCTACCAGGCAGGTGATGAGGGATCTTCTCCACTGTGTATGCAATAGTATTAAAATGATAAGATTCTGAGTTAGAGTCTGGAACCAAAAGGAATAAAATTTACAAATATGCCTCTTAAAAGTCCAAATATCCAATGTGAAGCTACTAGATATATTTGTATGTACATGTACTTCTTGGTACTTAAGAGAAAATAGAATCATCTTCAAATTTAAAAACATTCCCCGGGTAATACCACTTATAAGAAGTTTAGTCCAGAAACAATATTGTTCTTGTATTACAAAACCAAAGCTGTAGAAGAAAAAAATCAGAGGGAACGAAGTCAGGGAAAATGTCTGGGTTCCAAAATGCTGCGGGAGACTGCATAAAAAACATAGTAACATTTTTTTTTTGAGACAGGGTCTCATTACATAGTCCAGGCTGGCCTTGAACTCACTATGTAGCCCAGTCTGGCCTCAAACTTGCAGCGATCCTCCTGCCTCAGCCTCCCAAGTGCTGGGGTTACAGGCGTGCACCACCACGCTTGGCCAGCACAGTAATACTTAAGCTTGTGTTAAACATACTTTTTTCTACAGTTGCTTTTCAGTAAGTGTACGTTTATATATGCTTTGTCAAATGCCTCTTTAAGGATTTATGCTGAGGAATTTCCTACCATTCTTGGGCTTAAAAGTTCAGGGAAGGTTAAGGGACTGGGTGGGCTTTGGAAGTGAAAGGCCATACAGAAGGACAGCCGCCAAAACGTGGCATGCAGGAGCCTAAGGTCATCTTCCTCTGTCCTGCAGGGCCCATTTCTAAAGGGTCTAGGAAGTTTTCCTGAGTCACAGGCAGCCCTCACCATTGAGCAGCCATTTTACAGTGAACACGGGTCAAGGGCCATATGGAGGCCCAACGTGTGTGTGCGTGCGCGTGCGCATCTGGGGCTAGTATTCTCCCACCAAAAGGTAGGATGGTAGGCAAGTAGCAACATCTTAAACACCAAGAATGACATTCCTACCACCATTGCAACTATTCCAATAAGTCTTTTACTGGAGAGGGAATAAAATCAAGTAATTCCCTGAAAATTAAGCAAAGTAGTACTAAGAAATATTATCCAGTCATTGATCCCTTAACATGCAAATGCTTATTCCTTGGTGAAACTGTATGTTCTAAAACCAAAAGACAGAAAGAGCAGCTGCTTCCTACTTCTCCATTGAAGTTGCTCTTGGTACGGTCATGCTGACCTCCATGTGGCAGATTCACAGAGAGACTCTCTTGGTTCTCGTCTTACTCAGATCAGCAGTGTTCAACACATTTGACCATTCCTTCCGTCCTTTTAAACATAAATAAGATTGTTTTACTCATCTGCATAAAAGTCTCCAACAACACTTCAGTGTATTTTAAAAGCCAAGCCCCACAAAGCCCTATCTGATCTGACCCCACTTTAACGCTTTCCAAATTCATCTCCTATCCCTTTCTTGCCTCAGGGCCTTGCCTCAGGGCTGCATCCTCAGTTTGGAATGCCCTACCCACAGCTTGTTCCTTCTCAGTTGGTTTAAAGTCTCAAATCACAACAGTTTCCTGTTTTGAGAAGGTTCTAGAACCATCATCTGTAATACCCCCACCTCCATCCCAGCTATTGTTTCTCATACCAATTTCCACGTGTCTCCTTCAGGACTTATGCCATTTGTAAACTTTTGTCTTTGTGTAGTGTTTCCAGTCTGTTTTCTCCACCTCACCTGGAATGGAAGTTCCTTGGGGACAGTATCCTTGGCATCTAGAATAATGTCTGGCCCACAGACTGTGCTCAGTGAATATTTGTTTAGAGGAAGGAAGGGAGTGGGAGGGAAAGAGAGAAGGAAGAGGATACTCTCAACTAGTCTATTCAAAGACTGGTATGATTCAATGTCCTCAGAGGTTGTACAATATATTGAACAATAGGTTAAATGCATTTTGGCTATAGTTGAAGCTATGTAGAATCAAGTCTTTGTTATGTGGAATGTTGAGCTGAGGCAAGGTGAAGTAGCAAGCGGTGCCTGAGGCCCTAAAGGCGTGTCCACTGGGCTATGGAGGATTTGACCTCGAGACTATACAGGAGAGCACGACCACACAGTGGCCTCTGCTCTCACAGCACCCCCTGGTGCTGACAAGGAGGAGCGAACCCTGTCATCCTCAGGACACAGAATGGCCATTTAGAACTCTGCCTAAGTTACTGGCCCATGGCCAAACTCTGAGCTTCTGGGAGGTAGGGATGGGGTCTTGTTCAGCACCCAATAGACATCTGTTGAACGGCTGTATTTAACAGAGCTTTTCCACCCAGATCATGTATGTTTTATTTACAAAACACAAAATGCTTATTATGTGCCAGGTACTCAACTAAATGTTGATAGATAGCCAAACCTCACAAACAACCCTGCAAGGGAGATAGTATTGTTATCACTGCTTTACAGGTGAGGAAACTGAGTTATGAAAAGAATAAGGAATTTGCTACCCAGTGGTAGAGCTAAGACTCAACCCTATTGGAGCCATAGCTCAGGAGTTTACGCCCTTAACCACTGGTCTGTGCTACCCAGGGTATCTAGAGCCATGACACTGTGTATCAAGACTGGGTGCGAGGGAGGACAGCACGGAAAATAGATACTCACCTCTTAAGCGAAACAGGGGTGGTGAAGCTGTATGCACTTTATACACTACTTCCTAGTGCCACCTCTGTTGGCTGAGGGAAGAAAGGAAAGTGGGAACTTCGGGGGTCCTACCAGCATTTCCAATCCTACTGTCCCAGCAGATCTCTTCCTCCCTTCCTGTTTATACTATTGTTCTAGGCCAATGATTCTCAATCTAGTGCAATTTTTTCCCTGCCACCAAGGGACATTTTTGATTGACACAACCGGGGGTTGGGGGGTGGGGCTCTACTGGCAGCTAGTGGGTAGAAGAGGCCAAGGGATGTTGCTAAACAGCTGACAATGCTCAGGATTGCACATGCATGTGCACACACACACACACACACACACGCATGCACACACGAGTCCCAAATGTCAGTACTGCTTACAGTTGAGTTACCCTCTCTTGGACCAGAGACTATCACTCAGAAAATCAATGACAGTGATGGTAAGGGCATCAGTGGCAGGTCCATCTATGTGCTCTGAAAAATGCCATTTGGGATCCTGTGCATCTCTAGAAAATATGCACAGAAGAGGCAATAGTCTTCCTGCCAGCCTTCCTCTCTGTCTTGATTCCTGGAGCCATAGTCACTCCCTCCTGCCGAGAACCCGAGAGCAGCTCTGGCCCACATGGCACATAGCAAAAGCTACTAATATCCACTTCCTGTGGCAGCTGCTTAATGCTCTTGGCTTGGAATTTGGTATTCCTTGAGCCCTTTTTCTTAATTACATTCTAGAAATGAAGGGAAACCCATTTATAATTCAGAAACAAATGGCCCTACCTTTGATTCCTCTCATCCTTGCCAAATCAGAGAACTGTGTAGTTCCTCCAAACAGATTACAGAGGTCTCTGAAGAAGTGAATGGGCCTGGGTGAGTCCAACCAGAGCCAAAACACCTCCAAGCCGCATCCGTGGCAGAACCCAATGAAATGTAGAATGTTCTTTGTGAATGATAAAAAGAAGAAAACTCAGGATCAGACTCAGGGTCGGTAAGCGTGGAGAAGGAGGTGGTGTGGTAAACTTTGAAGGCCCACACTTGACTGCTGCCTCTGCCACTCTGGGACCTAGGATCACTACTCCACTTCCCCACGCATGAAATGGGGTTGAAATACCCATGTAAAGATGCTGCGATGGTTGGTGGAGAGGCTATAAAAGGGTTCCCCGCTGCATGTGGGTTAGAGTAGAGCCTTATTGAATTTTTGTTTGTTCACTGACCAACATTCATCCTGCTATTCACTTGACACTATTTATCCTTTTAACCATCTCCACACCCAAGGGATCTAAATGCTATTTGTCTCTAGTTCACCAACCTAGGAGAAGTTGGACGTCCTGAGCACTCAGAGTAACAGTGAACACAAATAAGTCTTTAGAAACACCATATGTGACTTGATTCACAGTCATTTCCAGGAATCATATAGTTGATTGGAGTTTGAAGTTGGGCTTGGGCTAATGAATAAATGTACAATCCAGAGTCCACGGCATGTGCTAAGATGCTATTTTATGGTCATCTGTGTGGCAAAAAATAACTAGGATGGTGTGGGTAGACTCCTATCCAGAGAGCTAGACCAGGGTAGCAGTTTTCAAACTCAGAATTCTCTGGGGAGCTCTCCATCTGATCCCCAAAAGTCTGATATAGACAGAGATACACAGGTCAAAAACTCACTGAAGGTGATTCTAAGGTCGGGTGGATTTAGCAACCTTTTTACAAGGTTTCTAAATTGTGCTGAGCAGTTTACCATGTGCTAAGTACTAACCCATGATCCTTAAATCTTCCAAAAATCCTTAACCAAGATATTTCCCAAGCATTGTTTGAAGCTGCGTTTGCTTTTACATCTAAGAGAGTAATTTTAGACATGAGATCTGTTTTCCTTCCAGCAAGATGCTCTACTTCATTACTACCAATTAGGCAAGTTCATTTAAAAGCTTTGAATCCATACTTTTGAAATTCCCCTTTGCTCATCCAACTTTATGTCTAAACAGTGAAGCTGATGGCTGAACAGTTCCACTTATGAATTCCACTCTTGTGAGTGTATTTCCTAAATTGTTTCAGAATTGCTTTGTCTGGGAAAGCTAGGACTGCTGGTATTAATAAGAACATAGTTTAAATACAGTTACCAGGTCACTTATATTTCATGTCTTCCCAGAACACAGACAGCACCCAGTACTCAGAAAGTACTTTCAGTACCTTCCCTTTTTGAAAACAAAGACTGCCCCCACACAACTCCATCCTTTCCTCTTATAGAGGGATTTCCTCCCTACCCACTCCTGGCCACCATTTTGCCTTTAGAAAGAGTAACATGGCTTAAAAGGATGAAAACTGAGGTTAGACCGAGTGAAAATAATTAGCTCTTGCTAAAATTCACCAGCATCACAAAGTGTCCACAACAGTATCCAGCAACATGGCTGGCCCCTAGTAGGTGCTAAACCACTAACTGAATGAATGCAGTTATTTGACGGGACTCCAGTGCCTTCCTTCAAAAAACCAAAACAAAAGTTCTCCGAACAACTGCACATCCCATGGCATTTACATCTGAGAACACATTCTAGTACATCATCAACTAAGTAAGAACAACTTTATTTTTAGCTACCGGACTTCAGAGGGAAGATCAGCACCCTATTTAAACTTCCCTTTTATCCCGAACCTTGAAACAATGCTCCTATGATTTGCTTCTAATAATTTGTATTTTTAAAAATAATCAGTTAAAAATGGCCTCGAGCAGACTTGAAACAATACAAAACAACAAGAGAAACAAACCAGATGGCAAAAAATCATAAATCAGGCCAAGCTGTGCTGAACCAGCTACAAAGGAAGCCATCATCAAACTGTAAAGGGAAGAGGCACTTCGTTCCTCATGGATAAGTCTCCCTTATTGCTTCCTTGCAAAGGCAAGCTCGGAGGTCATCCAGGGGAGGGTGGTATCCTCCCTGCTTCACCTGTCACTAGAAAAAGCTGCATGACAATTGGGAAACCCCAAAGGGTCAGTACTCAGAGCCTGGAAGTGGTCATTGCTTCCCATGTGACAGAAAAAGAATAGCTTGAGAGGATTTCTGTTGAAATTGCATAATGGCAAAGACGGGGAAGAAGAAACAGAAATTAATCTGATACATCTGCACCACTTCTAACACTTGATGAAAACAAGGAAAACTCCCCTGTAGAAAAACCATCCATCCCTATACTTTCTACAGACATCATTAAAAGGACGAACCTTACAGAAACATCGTTAACACCTTCTGGGCTGAGGAAGACAAGAGGCTAAAATTTGACACCTGTTCCTACTTGGCCATGTCTCGAACCCTGGACTGAATGTTTGAACCTTCCCATGAAGATAAATGCTTTGGTTTGAGGGGGCATTCACTTTGTTATATGGTTGCTGGACGGTCAATCAAACATTTAGAAGGTGTGTGTGTGTGTGTGTCCATGTTCATCAGCCAACCTGCACTGGAGTGGCCTTTCAGCTCTTCCAGTGCTTGCTATATATTTCTCGTACATTAGGGAGCATTTTTTAAAAAAAAAAAACCACAACAATAACTGGGTCTGTTAGGCAAGAGTACATGTTCATTAGTTTTAGATACTTAGAAGTACATGCTGTTCCGTTGTAACACAACACGCAGAAAATCAGCACTAGCTTTTCAACCCTGCAGCTCTGTTTACAAACATACTGAATTATTAACCCCGGTACATCATTCTTGCCTCTCCATTTTATCTACATGACCTGAAAAGATGAAGAAGGCTTCCCAGGGCATGCTTTTCAGTCTGCCTTTATGGGTATAGAAAACACTAAGGACTCCGGCTCACTATCCAGACCACCTTGAAATACCCAACAGAGACTGAGTGGGAGAAAATATGCAGATACGTAAGTGGGGATCTAAACAGCACAAAGGGCCTACATCCATAAACACAAATCTGTCTACTTCCTTGTCACCCACTTGCTTTGTTCCACGGCCACTGTGAGTGAATCAGAGTTTGCTATGAAAACTTTTTTAAAAAAATTTTTTTAAGAGAAAAAGAATAAAAACGACACAGACTTTTAAAATAAGATGATAGGAAATTAACAAAGGTCATTATATTGCATACTGTTACCTTCAGGGTAGTTGCTCAGATTACCACACATAGGCACGCAAAATTGATCCAACATTATAAGCACTAAGTGTTCCTTTTGATGAACTAATAGAAATGAGTAGTACAATTATCTTAGCTATCTTGTGTGTGCGTGTGCGCGCGCGTGTGTGTGTTTTTCCCTTCCCTCTTTTCTCCTTTCCCCCATCCAAGTGGTTCTTTCCTTTGAGCAGCTCTAGAACCCTGCTAAAGAGATAAGGACGAGGGAGTGGATTAGCTCCCCCACCTGCTTCCGGAGCCTCCACTATATTCCCAATTAAAGCCTTCACTGCCTCATTAGCCCTAATGAAGCAAGCTGTGCAGAATGTTATAATCACTTCTTTAAATCCCACCTTTTTCTCCAGAGGAAGTGCTCTGGAAGGGGAGGGGGATCACTAGGGCCTTGTCAGTTGCCACTCTGTTCCCCAAACCTTGCAAGGTGCATGGTCTATAACAGAAGTGCAGTAGTATTTGTTAACTGAATGTGCAGATAAATGAGTACAAAGGGAGACAAACTCTCAGTGTGCTCAGACTAAGGGGCTTCTCAGTCCCTGGGACTTCAGGGCCTGAATAAAGACAATCCCAAGCAAAGCAGGATGATGAAGCATCTTACCCACCCCTTATGGTGTCACACCACCAGTTCCAGCCTGCAGAGCTGCCCCTCCCCTCAAACCTGATGCACCTGTACATACAGCTGCTCTCCTTATCCACCAGCTGGAGGGAAGGTGCAGCCTTCTAAGGTGACAGGCCTTTGTGCCTTGTTTCTGCCCAGTGACAAACGCCTTCCCAAGTCATACTGCCTAGTCAGTTTCTTTATGAGGCAATCACGGTTTATTCATTTCCCAGATTCAGAAAATGGAAAGGTGTAAGAATGATCAGAAAAGATACCCAAGCTGAAGATGTGCCCTGAGTCTGCCCAAAGGGAGGCATGGTGCCAGATACACATGCACTCCAGGTGAGAAGCTGCTCCTCTACCTTCCCGTATACCTGTGAACCCTCCCCGAGTTCTATCTGCCCATCTGTTCCCTAAGCTCACTGGTTTTTGCCCACTTCAGGATTAAAGATGAGGTGCTGAAGCTTACCCTCACCCTACATTTCTGTCAGGGAGGTGATAAGATAACCTGGAGCTGGCTTGAGCCTTAGTAGAAAAGTAACCCCTCAAGTCCTCCCTGCCCTGATCCAGAACTCTTGTTTAGGTGGTGGTGAATGGATTTTGCCATCAATTTGGAACAAGTTCACCAACAGGCATAGCATTTGTGCTTATTTCTAGGATACCCTGCTGTAGACCATATAGAAAATGTTAGTTAAAACTGAAAGTCAGAGAAAAACCAGCAACCCCCCACCAAATGTCCATTGGCAGTATGTAAACCTTGCAATAGCCATATAATGGAATACACAGAGCAGTAGTAACGAATGAATTACTGATCCCTACAACAACATGGATGAATCTCAAATGTATTATATTGAGTGAAAGAAATCAGACACAGAAATATATCCTATGCAGTGCCCTTTATAAGAATTTCAAAATCAAGGTACACTGATCTTTTGTTTTTCTGCTAGAAGTTGGAAGGAATGGGAGAAGGAGGCTATACTGACTGGGGAGTGAACTTTTTAAAATTAATACGTGCTTGCAGTACATAAGCCTACATCCACTGTAGGGAATTGGCACATGGACGTACACAGCTCAGTTCTTTTTTCATGCCCCTCTCCTTCCCTTCATCCTCCTCCCTCCATCTCTTGGTCCCCTTCCCTTTGGTGAAAGATCTGCCTCCCTGTTGGAAAGTGAACTTTTTACAGGGACAGAAATGTTCTGTATTTTGATCTGAGTGTGCTTATACAAATGTACACATTGGCAAAAATTCATTATCTTGTACACTTAAGAGGAGCTCACTTTACTTACTTTATATTTCAATTTAAAAAGTGAAACGAAAAGAATACAAAAGCATCGGAGGAGATACTTGCTTTACCCTGATCTAGAAAACCATGTCGTTTAACCCCGGGGAAAGCATTCTTGCCCCCTCCATAAGTACATTATTCTACCTACCTGCTTTTGCTGTCAAATTAAATTAGATGAAACTGAGTGGGGTGGTTGTTCAATCTCATTTGTTAAATGTATGCTCGACACAGGCAATGCTGTCAATCCCAATGAAATTAGGGTTTGTCAAATGAAGGAACTGATGTGCGCGGGGTGTGTGTGTGTGTGTGTGTGTGTGTGTGTGTGTGATTATAAAAGACAGATTTCTGCAGTTAGGATTCACTCTCAAATATCTTTCTAGCAGCTGTATCTCTCAGCCTATTAGTCAAGGGCAGGCACCCAGCCAGCTGTTTGCTGGATTCAACTTTTCCATACATGATCATTTCAAAGGTTGCGTATATGTTAATTTACTACCTGGTTGTTATTTACGAGGATTTTATTACATCATTTGATGTTGATTTATTCTTTTTCCTCTTCTAGGAAATTCTGGATTCTAGGATCTAATGGTAAAGTAGCTCTGGGTGAGTATGACACGTCAAAGAAATTATTGCTGTCATTTTTAAAATTAAACATGAACACACACAAGCGATAGGTTTGGGTCAGACATAATTATGAATGCCACTGTCTGGAGCCAGAAAAAAGAACTGGCTGAAACAAAAGTTGTTCATATTTTTTACAAAGAAGAAGAGCAAGCAAGAGAGACACCCACAGTATGCCCTATCTAAATCATTACTTACAACAGCAATGCCCATATGGTGAATTTGACAAGGCCTAGGTCTTTATCATCTGACTTAATTTCTTTTTTCCCCCCTGGGAAAAAAGCTTAATAACTATTTTATTATAAGGCATTGCAGTTTCATTTTCTATGTAGTCTGTGAAACCAACAGCATCCTAAAGTGGAACAATATGGGAGGAGAATAAAACACGAAGAGGAGAAAAAGGAGGTGCAAAAGAAGGTGGGGCGAGAGGAGGGAGGGGTGACTCCAGATTCCAAGGCAGCTTGCAGGAGCGGAAGGTGGCCTGATCGAAGAAGATCCTGTGTGTAAGGCTAGTCAATATGACAGGAGCTGTGGCAGAGGTTTCAGCGGGGGCAGTCCAAGGAGGGCAGTGGTGGTGAGAAGAGCGAGTGGCAGAGCCACAAGATAAGACTTGGGGGGCCTGGAGACATAAGCCTCTGATTAAAGCGCTTGTTTGCTTTAAATGCACACCTCTGTGCCTCGCTCACTTCTCCTCAGCACCTGTAATCTGTGGGCCTTCCCCTGCACGTGTTCCTGCCCAAGAAAAGAATGACTCAAGCGCAAAATCGTCTGTGAGTGATCACTATTGTTCTTCTGCTCAAATGTCACATTCGGGCGCCCGTATACTGCCATTCAGAAATCTATTAACAACATAGCAGAGTCAGGAACTCCCATGACCTACTTTTACCAGACAGTGGATGCTTCTAATTCCACAATCAGTGAAACAGCAAAAACGATTAGAAAATGTGTGTGGCACTGTGCCGGATTAGACCAGGCAAGTACAGCCTCTGGGGAAAGGTTAATAGAATGTAACTTAAACAGCTTGTGTGCTTCGAAATTTGCCCGGGGCACTGAGGGGCACCAGCCAAACAAGAGTCCTTCAAAACCCCAAACACATTCTCTCCACCATCCCTGACCCTTCCATGGCCTGAGTTTATTTGTGCCCTCAATTGCCCCCACGCAGACCTTCCAGCTCCAGTTGTGCCACAGCCCAAATGAACCAAGTTTCTATCTGCCCTCTGAAGGCTTTAGGCCTCTGGCTCACCCCGGCCCCTTGGAGCTAGGTTCCTGTGTTTATCCTTGCAGAACCACAAAGGCGAAGTCAAGTCATCAAATGTTATGGCTAATTTTCTACCTCTGCTCCCCTTCTTAAGTTATGTGAAAAAAACAGTACTCCAAGGAAAGATTAAAAATCTTTCCTAGACAAACTGCTTTGTGCATCATGATTTTCTCCCCAAAAGGATTCCTCTTGCGATTCTTGTTAAATTATTCATGCCCACATTACTACTACATTTTGGAAAATCTAAATCAAAAGAAAAATTCATTGAAGAGTCTTCTGTCCCCAACAAATCAAAACTATTTATTTGATTTTATTGTTTTTTTTTTTTAAGGAAACAACATGTCATGGTAGATATATAATCCTTTTCACTCTGTTTTATAAGCCATTTTACTCCAGGCCACACAGCAGTTTAGAATCCTCTTAAATAGAAATGCCCAATCCTAACCCCCACTCCTCCCACCCTCTTCTATTCTTCTGTGTCTTAAATGATTTGATTTCCCCACACCTTTCTACAGTTACATATCCATCACGCACAGTATTGGGAGCGACAGTGACAGGGAGCAGTGGGACCAAGGCTGTCTGCCTTCATTGTAGCTTGAAAATTAAATACTATTTATTATTGTCTTCCCCTGGGTCAGCTCCTAATCACAAGCTTGTCCACAGCAAAGATACCTGCTTGGCTGAACCCCAGAGTAAACAAAGAAAAGGGTACCTCAGAATTTTCAAAATTCCCAAACAAAATTAATGTATGTGCCGGAGAACAGTTTTTCTTGGATACAAGCATCACTGAATTCAGAATCAACCAAAAGCACATTCTAAGGCCAACACCTGAGTCCATACAGCAAATGTGGAAGGGGATCTCAGGCAGCACCCATGCAGGAGTGGGACATGAGCTGGGAAGAACAGGGAGCCAATCCAGGGTGTGGTAATGTGGTTGGCTGCTGTAAGCAATGCAGGCTGCATCCCAAGAATTAAGTGCGGAGAGGGGAGGTGGTCTTGCCACTGAGCTGGAGGAAGTTGGGGCTTCTGTCTCACAATTGTATTGTGACATGGGTTGAGGCCTGCCCTGGACAGATGTTCCCCAGCTTCTTGCTTGCCCTATCTCTGGGTCAAGCATGCCCTAAGGCCAGTCCTTAAGTCTTGGAGCAGACTGACAGGAGTACACAGTAAGCATGTGGGCAGCAGAAGTGAGCCAGGTGAGCCAGGAAGGCGGAGCCTGAGCGCCAAACACACTGAGACAACTTCTGCTATAGAGAGGGGTGGGAAAAGGGGACATCTAAAAGTCTGAAACCACTGCTGTGCAGATGGAAACCCATTGGTTCCTCTTTCTTCACTCCCTGAAATCCTTTCTGGTGTCCATGAATCAGAAATAAGCGGGATTTTCCCAAGATCCAAGCCCCTGCTAAGTAACTTAGGGATCTTTAGAAGTCTTCTGCACCCAATAGGTACATCTTGGCACTGGAGCCCAAATCACAACACTGCAGAGCTTGACATAGCCAGTGGCCTTCCAAAGACCTCAATGTACCCTCAATGAATAATTTAATCTTGGAATCCTGACTCTATAAATATTGCACCCCTCAGAGATGATGTCTATTTTGTACCAGAACTCTGTATCCCAGAGAGCTACCACCCTTCCCAGTATAATGCCCTTATCTCCCAAGGGAGAGAAGTAGTCAGATTCAAGACAGGCCTCATGCAATCAATTACTTCATTCTTCCCAGGAAGCCTGCTGGGGTAAGTTTGGGGTTTTGTTGTTGTTGTTTGATTTTTGGCGAGAGGTTAGTTTTTGCAAGTTCTATCTTTGTCAAATGCTATCGTGGGCAACATTAAGACAGCTCTACATATGGCCACCAAAAGGCATGTTCAAGAATATTTGCAAAAAAAAGAATATTTGCAGCAGCTTTATTTTCAATATACCCAAACTGGAAACCACTCAGATGTCCTTAAGCAGGAGAATGGATAAACAAACTGTGATATATCCATACAATAAGATACTATGCAGCAACAAAGAGGAACTTCTGATACAAGCAATAACGTCGATGAATCTCACAAGGATTATCTAAGTAAAATTTAATTTACATGAATATCTAGAACAGACAAAACTAATCTCTGGAACAGACATCAGAGTAGTGTGGTGGGATACTGACTAGAAAGGAGCAGCTCGAGGGAGTTTGGGGGATGCTATAGTCTATATTCTATATGTATTTTGGGGAACTATTTTCTACTTTAATCTGGCAGTGGTTAAATGGATGAATACACATGCACTTACAACCCACCAGCACTTAAGATTTGTATATTCTGCACACTACTATATGCATTAAAAACACCTCAATAAGAAGATAAAATACGACAACATAATAATAAAGGAATAATAAAATGAAATGAAAGGCAATGACATAAAATAAAATAACTCTGGAGGACGCTGCCTCCCTTTGTAACTGTGACCGAGAGAAAGTTAAGCTCATCCCTGCGGCATGGCTTCTGGCTTCAAATGGTTGAGAAGGTTCTCTCAGGTGATGCTGGCATTTTTGCCACAAGAAACAGGAAAGATAGAAAGCAAACCTTAAGGTGAGCACAGTCTTTGGTAGGTAACACAATGGTTTGAGAGATTGAATCAGTGGCCCCTCAAAAATACATGCACACATGCACATGGCACATCACACCCACACCTGTGTCATGCTTCTCACTACCCTGTAATGCCACACTCATACCTCATGCTCCCACTGCAACACACCCCACATGACACACACACGCAACGCTGGGCATATCTTATACTCTCATACACAACCTCATCATGCCGCACAGACACACACACACACACACACACACACATACACACACACACTTGCAGGGTCCCCTCTGAGCTGTCTCAGCATTGCCTTCTTTCCGCTGCCAACCATGGCCACTGTTATCATCATTATCATGGTCATCATCATTCCAGAAGCATCCCTCATGGACAGGGGCATCTCAGAGCACACACAGCTGTGCCCACAAAGACTTCTGCCTGGAGCTGCCTGCTCATCCTGAAAGCTGCCCAGACACATCAGGTTTATGCCTGCTTCTGAGAAGCAAGTGTCCTGCAACTTTCAGCTTCAACCCCAGCAGGAATCTTGAGGCGACATCTAGCCTACATACCCTCCGCCTCCCTTTCCCTGGGTCTTATACTGGCCACTGCCAGAGGAAACTTTGCTCCATGTCTCTGGGCCCCATCAGCCCTGACTTTGCAGCCAATGCTGATCTTGTTGCTGGAAGCATGCAGGGAAAGTGGCCAGCACCCGGAAGGTGCCACCCTCCGCCTTTGGGATGTCAGTGCCTCCTCCCTGTTAGTCTTTTCCATGGGATTGGAGCATAGATGCCAAGAAAGTCTAGGAACCCTTTCTCCTGCTCTGTTTAGTTGCCTTAACTTGAAGAACTAAATTCATTGAGTCTATTTCTGTATCTACTGACCATTTGGACCTTCTGCAATAGTATTCGGTCTCCACATGTGGAGGGCAGTGGAAAATGGCAGTCAGTGCATTTACAATCTCTCTCTTAGGATTCTACCCCAAAAATACATGCACAAGCATGTTTATCACAGCTCTTTCATGTGAGAAAGACTGGAAACGGTCTAAATGTCAGCCAAGAGGGACCTGATTAATTATCACAGAATAGTACCCAGTCATAGCAAAGGATGACAAGGTGAGTATGGCTCTGACATGGAAAATTGGTCTAAGGAAATTATTTAAAGCAAAATAAGTGAAAAAGTCACATGGTTGGAGAAAATAGATATTTTCTATATACAAGGTGAACTAATTTTTGTAGAGTGTGTGCTCATGTGTTAAGAATTTAAAGACTAAAACCACACATGTACCAGTTTTCTCTGGCAAGACTGCAGAACGTTGCTCCTTTCCTTGCTTTAGAAGCTCCTTTTTTGCTGATGTTTTAGTTTCTTTTTTTTTAAAGAACTCTAAGGAGACACGTTTTAAGGCTCCTTTTTTATTATCAAGGCTGCCCTGTCAACATAATGTTTTCTTTTTAAAATATGTGTTACTTTCTCCAATCAGAAATACAGGGTAAGAGACTAAAATGTTTAAAGGCTTGTCACTGGCTCCCCAGCCATTCTTTTTAAAGTCTTGGGTTACTGGTAATCAGAGACAGTGGAACCTTGAAGCGAAGCTGACAAGAATTCTGCTCCAAGAAAATGGTGCAGCATTTTCTAGCCATGAGCCCTGGGCATGTGGCAGGCCTTAGCCTTGCTGAGCCCCTTTCCTTGATCATCACCCCTTTCATCATCAAGCCTCACTGAGAGCCCCTCAACACCGGCCTCTGTGCCAATCCAGGGGCATCTACTGGGCATAAAATATTCACCTTCTTGCCACTTGGCCCTGTATCTATAGCTATAAAATGAAGGTACATTTGCAGTACTCTTGAAAGGATTATAATTATCACAACAATTCCTGATATATAAAAGGCCTTAAGGTAGGTAGTTTTAAAAAATAATATGACTTACTTAAGGTAGGATAAACTGCTTAACAAACAGCTCCAAACTTGTAAAAGCTTGTAATGGCTCCATATTTCTTGTTTAGGTAACAGTCCAAGGTGGACACACTACATCAGATAATTGTGTTCATGCAATGATCCTCCCTAGCAGAGGAGGCTATGCCATCTTTTACCATAGCTTCCAAGGTAACCCTGGGACTGGTTCCATCTCAGACAGCCAGCAGTTTCCTGCGGGAAACCTAGGAAGCTTTTTTGGTTGGACCAGAGCAGCACGCATCATTTCTACTCCCATCCCACTAGCCAGAACTCAGGCACACCGACACACATACAACTTGCAAGGTAGGCTGGGAAATGTAGTCTGGCTGAGTGACCAAGAAGATGAACACAACAGGTTTGGGAGTTTAATCAGTTATCATTGCTGCAGTGAACAACAGAAGAAAACACATCTCAATGACTGTGTGCTTGTGTATTTGTATCCAGTCTACAAAACGCTGATGCATAAGAAAGCCTTTGCCTGGGAAGCTCAGAAGCTTTTTTTTTCTTTTTGCTGATACTTTCATTTCTTTGGAAGAACTCTAAGACATCTTTTTAAGGTTCTCTTTTTTTATTATTATAAAAGCTGTCCTGTCACCATCTGAGAAATTCCTAAAAAACAATGCCAGTCGTCAGCTCTGATTTTCACAAGATTTGAGATGCTGTCAAAAATAAATGCCAGCTCATCAGATTCTGTGTGAAAGAGATGCCTACACACATATAATTCAAACTACAAGCTGCGGACAAGAAGCCATACTATGCATATATTGCCACTCCTCCTCCCCCAAAGAAACATACACTAGCCAGTGAGTCCATAGACTTAAATCATCACAAATAAAGCATCATTTTTTTCTTCTTTAAATTGGCACTTTGCAGAACCAAAGTAGACTCAAAGGCCTAGAGATTCAATTCTACACTTTTGTTATCCAGGAGATTGTAGAAAATCTATATTTTCTTGAGAAACAGACAAGACGTGCACAATAGGCACCATTCATTCATTCACCCATTTAATCAGTATAGGGGTCCTGGGCTGAGGACACCAAGATGAGAGGCATCCTGACTGGGTGGTTGGAGGGCTGGCTAAGGGAACACCCAGCTGCGATGCAGCAGGTGTGCTGCTGCAGAAGAACCATGTGTGATGGTGGTGGAAGCACAAGCCACATTATAGCTCAATCCTTTGCTGTTTCTCTGATACACTTAGTACATGAGCGTAAAGTAACTCAACATAAATCTCTGATGCTCCTTAGAAGAGACACCTGGGCATGTGAAGACAAAGGAAATGCTCCAGGAACCCAGGGGCTCTTTATTTATGCTTTCATTTGAAAGAGAGTAGGCAAAATACCAGTAGCTGAAGATGTTGAATCCCTCCTGTATACTAGGCATTGTCCATATATGTCAGTCATCACACCAGCAGATATCACCACTGCCCATTTTACAGAGACATTACGGAAGTCCAGAGAGAGGAAGACACTTGTCCTGTTATGTAGTAGTGAGCAATCAGAGAATTTGGCTTGTTTATTAACTCCAAAGACGGGGCCCTTTCCACTGTCTCCTCTTACTGCTCCCCCAAAAGGAAAAGCAAGCCTAGGGGATGAAAAGGGTGACCTACGGCTTAATGTGACTGCTAGGGAAAGGCAGCAAAGGGTGGTAGAAGAGGGTGGCCTCAGGGGCCAAGAGTCACCTGGGAGCAATGTCAGGCTAAACTCTCACCATTCATTCACTGATTCAATAGGATCTGTTAAACAACAGCTTGGTACAGGCATGGCTCTATGTGCTGAGGGGTTATCGCACTGAACAAGACTGGGAGATAGGCAGTAGAAGAGGGGCGACGCACATGCTAAAAACTTGTCATATGTTAGAGATAAGAAAATAGATGTCTTTCCATTCTTGGTGTTAATGATTGGAGAAGTGTATGTTAACATAATTTTGAACTGAGTTTCAGCACAAGAAGATTTTAAATTGTAGCATATACATTGCAAATGCCTGGAAAAAACAAAAGATATAGATAGGTAGGTAGGTAGATAGACAGATAGATAACAGAAAGATAGATGATAGATGATTGATAGATAGATGGATAAAGACTCTAAGGACATGGACCAAAAACATTGCTAGCAACAATTTCTGGGTGGAGGTATTATAAATGATATTTATTCTCTACTTGTCTTTCCATATTTATAATTAAAAATAAGTATGGCTTATTTTGTTATTACAAAAAAAAAAAACACAGAACTTACTATGAATGCAAAGAAAATAAAACTGCACTGAACCAGAGAAGGAGGCTTTCTTACTTTTCATCCCTTCCTCTCCTGGCATTTAGACAGCCACTGGCAAGGCAGCCAGACAAGCCGATGCGTCGCTTCTATAGTAATACTGAATAATACCTTATTTCAACACGCCGTCTGATTATTTCAGAATTCACTCACAGGAGTAGCCACAAGAGAAAATATACACTCATCACTGGGATATGAGGTGCTGAATCCCAAGCTTGACTTTTCATTAGGGCATCATGCCATTTTTCAATTAAGACAGGCTCGTCTTTTTTTTTTTGAAAAGTGCTGATGTGTAACACCTCATTTCCTTCCTTAGTACACTTGCCCATGGATTTTGTTTTTAATTTATTTCCATGTGCTCCTAAGAGTGGCAGAGATCCTGAGCTGGTGAGCTGTGTTGTCACAGTGCTCCTGGTGCTGCAAAGGAAACTGCAGCTCTGTGAGAACAATGCTCTGGAAAATCTGTGAAATCCAGTTGAACACACCCACACCAAGGGTTTGGATGAAAGGGCAGGCATTACTCATGGCAGCTTTGACAGTGAGAAAGGTAACAGAAAAGCCATGCATTTCTTTAGCAATGAAAATGTCTGGTGATGAATTGGTCAGGTCTAATCTAGAAGCCAAGGAGGAACTGTCTCATGTCTGGATAGAGTGTATTTCCTTGCATTATCTTTTTATTAAAATAATTTTCCACATTCTTGAATAAAAGGAGAGTCCCACCCGACTCCCTCTGGTATTAAATCTAGGGGTGAAAATATCCTCACTCAAACTAACGGGATCTGTGAAGGGCCAGGGTTCTTAACATAAGATTCTGTTTCCTGCTAGAAATATTGTTTCAGAAAAAATAGAAGCAATGATAGAAGGACCACAGGAAACATCTGTGTATACAAACAGGCCAGCTCACTAGGAATAAAAATGCATTATGCATCATGAAAGTCTAAATATTTTTATTAACATAGTTTGTTAACCAAGAACTGAGAAATAAGGTTTCCTGAGAGTCCCCCATCAAGTGCTTGCTTCAATATTTCATTTTATTCTTAGGAGAGAAGTAACTCTGAAATCTTATCTTAGATTTTAGCAAGGAGTTTTCTATTAAAAGTTATTTCTTTTCCATCTCAGGCTGAACAAAGCTCTGGGCCAAGGGGGTTAGGGAATTTGTTTCATAAAACTGACAGCTTGGCGAGTATTCAATCACTCTGCACTCCACAGCCCAGGAGAACAAATAAGTCCTTTTCTGATGCTGCTCCAGACACATTACAATATATGTTCCATAGCTTTATCCTAGCCTTTGTACTGTTTGCCTTCCGCAGCAAACAGAAAAGGGGGCAGAAAGCACATCGAGAAATATGATGAGCCCACTGTGGTGGCGCACGCCTGTAATCCCAGCACTTGGGAGGCTGAGGCAGGAGGACGCTGTGACTTTGAGGCCAGCCTGGGCTACACAGTGAGTTTGAGGTCAGCCTGGACTGCATGGGGAGACCCTGTCTCAAAAAAATTAATAATAATAAAAATAAAGGCAAAGATGAGATCTACGAGGAAGTGAAATTAATCAATCACTTTCATTCGCTCATTCTGAAGTTGGAGAAAAACGTCCACACCAAGCAATCTGTTAGTGGCTGGGCCTGGCCTTACTTTCTGGAAGGCCAATACATTCAGAGAACTCTCGGCCATTTTGTTGTCCTCTCCATAGTGCTTCCAACCCTGTGCCTTTGCGAGATCTGACGGAGGCTTTGGCAAGGCACATAGGGCAAGCTTGATGGCTGCCTTCGGAGGAGACGCTGCCAAGAGCAGGTGATTGGCTTGCAGCCTGGGCATCACCCTGGGCAGCAAAGACCAGTCACCCTAAACCCGATACCAGTCAGCACCTAGCTTGAAAACTTCCAGCTTAACGAGTTTAACTCAGAACGGCCAGAAAAAAAGAAACCATTACACAACTTCTGCCCTCTCTACCTCTTGTAAGAAATCACAAGGACTTTTTTTCTTTTGGTACTCATGCATGAAAGTACAATTTTTAAATTCCTGCATAAGATGCAGCTCATCTAGGCTGTGGGAAGAGTGGGTTTGTTGGTGAAGGCGATGAATAGAGCAGAGGGGGGCTCTGGAGGCTGGTGCAACCCATGTCTCCGCCAGGTGCTGGTGGCGTAGGTGTGCTGTTTGTGGAGATTCTTCAAGCTGCACACTTAATAATGTGCATGTGTGAAATGCCGATACTATTATCTAAGCATTCACTTGCCATGTCCTTTATGCTTAGGGAAAAATATAGTGTGTGCAATTTTGCTCTAACGTTCCCTCCTCGTACGGTAATGCAGCAGGAAGGGCACAAATAAATGAATGACAAAGCTCATTTTCGCCCAGGCTCATCTTGGTATAGGGAAAAGGTAGTGTCTTCCAAAGACCCAAGTCCCACTGGGGGCCTTTCTCACCTATTCACTATCTGAGCCACATGGCTAGTGGAAATCTCACTCTTGCTCTTTTCACTCCTTCTATTTTCTCCATTTCTTTTATTTCTCTAGATTAAATAACTCCTGGCTGCCTGCCCTTTATATTCCCACTGCAGAGGGTTCAGATGCCACCACAACAATGAACTGGGGTCTTAAGATGAGCGTGTCACCTCCTTCCACTGCAGTTTTTTTCTTGTTTAATTTGTAACTGATACAGTCGAAGTGTATTTCTTTATGGATATATTGTGCAATATTGGAATTGGTGAAAAATATATCCACCTCTTCGAAGCATTATCACCTCTTTATGGCAAAAACATATAAAATCTTTTCTTCTAACTTTTTCCCTTGCATTTTCGAAGGTTTCCAACAGGCTCAATGAGAAAACTCCCTTTTCATTAGCTTCCTCTTCCAGAAAAAAGAAGCACCCTCTGTTCCTTCCATTTACAACATGCTGTCTGTTTATTTACTGAGCTTTACTTTGCAACAGAAATAGTTGTTGTGGGAGAGAAGAAGGGAAGCTTCTGAAGACTTAAAAATCACAATTTGGTTTCAAAAGAGTATGAATAACTGAGGGCTACAGTAGCTTTGGAAGTTAAAATCTAAATGGTCTACTGTTACCAATGAATCTGCATTTTGCTGCTCCTGTGAAAACATTTTTTCTAATCATGATTTCAAAGATGTTGAAACATATTATGTAAAAAAAAAAAAACAACTGTTTCCTCAGGGGGAGCCCCAATTAAAATATTCCCATGTCCAGCTAAGAATTTGTAAGTTCTAGATTCTGGCAGGACCAAAGGATTTCACCACTCACCTGAAATTCATCTGAAATATCCAGATAAAACCTCAGATGGGTAGGACAACAAGGACATAGCACAGTCTAGTTTCCAGGGAAGCAGAATAGAGTGCTCAGATTCCTATTTTAAGAGAAGCATTTCATTTGGAACCAGGGAAGCTATTTGAAAGGGCTTGGGATATGTCCTTGCCTTTTTTATTCCCAGGCTTCCTTTCTGCTCTGTGGCGGCATCCCGTTACCAAGTCCCCAGGCTGAACTGTCTCCATTGCCTTGACCCCACCCAGTTCAGCTGTCCATGTGACAATGCCTCCCCTGGCAGGGCGGGTAACCGACTCAGCCTGGCTTGCCAAGGACTATCTGGGTTTTAAAACTGAAAGTCTCGTGTCCCAGGAACCGCCTCAGTTCAGGGCAGAGCAGGACAGATGGCCGGTCACACTAGTAGCAGGCCACCAGCCAAAACCCTCCTCCTAGCTGCGCTTAGTCAAAGCCTGAACCAACAGGATCACCCCACATCCCCCCACTGCTTAAAGATCCTGACCTACTACAAGTGCAATGTATATTTAAAGCTGTTGACAGAGGCACTCCTGCCTCTGGCTATGCCTGTCAGCTTTTAGTTTTTCTGCAGAGTGGGTTTAAAAGACTCTTATTCATTCATTCATTCATTTTAATCGCATTTTCTTTAGAACTGGGAGCTCAGAGGATTACACGGGCCACTCAAGGTTTTCTGGCTACTCATCTAGGCCTAGGCTGCCACCACCCCTGACTGCAAAGGGAGGGTGGGGCACAGGGGCACACGCTCTGCCTTCTTCTGAGTTTACCACCAGGGTGTTGTGACAATTTACTCAGCCTATCGGCCATTCCCGTCCCACAAAGTCAGCCTCTGAAATCCTTCTGAGAGCTAGCTGCTCACCTCCCCACCCACAGTTACTACCCTTCTCAGATCTCTCCTTGGATCTCAGCAACAGGGCCTGTTTGTTTCCCATTTCCCACCCGCAGTTCATTCCCCACTGAGAAAAAGAGCAAACACATACATTAGATAGTGTCACTGCCCTCCCTGCAACTGCTAGCAAGACCCATTATGATCTGAGCCTGCCCATCTTTCCTCGACATGGCTCAGAACTTGTGCTTTTGCCAGCTTCCTTGTCTACAAATGAACATCGCTGTTTCTACAAAGCACCTCGTGGCTTAACTGGAAGCACATACTTCTGATTCCTGGCCACACGCTTCAGCTCCATCTTGGATTCGGAGGATGTGGAGTTCTTCACTCCCAACCACAGAAGTGGTGAAAACGGACACAGGGTAAGGGTGAGCACTGGACTCTGTCCTCTACAGACAGATCTGAAGGAAGTGCAGAGGCATCCCATGCGGATGGGGATAAAGAGATTCTAGCTGAAAGGACATGCAGGTAACCAGAGGCAGGAGGGCCTCAGCGCCTGGTGAGCGAGTGGCAAAGACGAGAGAGGGCCACATTCACTGAGTGCTCTCACGGGTAGGTGGCACAGAGCTAAGTGGTAGGAAGATGCAAGTATCAAAGCACAGGAACTTGACATTTTGCCACGGATTAATAGGGACAGAACCCCTGTGACAACAGAAGTGGGGCCTTGAGTTCATGCCTTTGAAGGCTTGCTTTTGGAAACAGACAAACTGGGCGAAATTTGTGTGGTTGCACTTTTTATTCAACATATTATCCACATCTAAGTGCTGCGGAGCACACCGCCAGCAGCCGAGGAGGGCGAGATTGTCAGATCGTGATGAAAAGGCACTGTAGGAAGTACTGCCTGGCTCAAGAGAATGAATTTTGGGTTGAGACCAAGCCACAAAAAAAGACACATGATTTCTGCTCTCAAAACACAAAAACCAAAAACAAAAAAGAGGACGAGACACAGAGAGAGAAGAAAAGAAGCATAGGTTCCCTGAAAGGAAACACAGCTTTGTGTATACTTAAAAAAGAGCCGTTCCACATTACTCTTTCACTTTAAAAATATTCACAAAAACAGCTTAACAACTACTTTCACGGGGAACCTCAGCTACTTCTACTTGTAGCTTTTTAAACAAGAAAAACCTGAACACTGTTAAAATTGAGATCCAGAGTCCAGCACCACAGCCCTCCTTTCTAGGGACCTTTCCAGCCTTTCCCAGCCTCTGGTTCTGCCCCAGGGCAGCTGGCTCTTGCCCTTCAAACTGGACAATGACTTTAATTAGAGTGAAGAAATAAGGGGGAGTAGAGGAGAACCAGCTTCACTATTTATCCGCCTGTCTTCCTTGCTTCACTTGTTTTCTTTCCTAGTTAACTTTTCTGTCCCCATTTAATCACAGAGGCCAGGACAGTAAATGCCCTAAACACCAGGGTAGTCAGGCAATTGCTAGAGACCCTGTCTCCTCCTTCGCTGAGCACCTGGCCCACCAGCCATCCTCTCTGGACATGCTCCACATTAAAATGGATGCACTCGAGAGCAATTGCCAAGGGAGTGGCCAAGCCTGTCAGTCAAATGAAGGTTGGACTGGGAGAGGGTCAGACCCTGGGACAGGAGAAGGAGGGGAGCTTCTCCCCACTGATCTGAGCCAACCTCCGCTGCCCTCTGCAGTGCCAGAGGCTACTCTAATGCACACTGCTGCCCCAGTGCCACTGGACTACTGGCTGCTGGAAAAAAGGCAAAAGGGAAAGCTGGCGTGGATGGGGAGGGAGGAAGGAGATGCGAAGTAGGGGGCACCTTGGACAGAAATATAGAACGCAGAGGGCAGAGGAGTGAAACAAGGCCATGAAACAGGCCCATTCTGGAGCTGCCCTGTCGGATACAGTTGCTACTAGCCACAGGAGGTGAGTGAAATTTCAAATGAATGAAATTAAAATGTCAAGCCTCAGTCACAACAGCCACATGTCTAGTTGTCAATAGCTACTTGTAGTTAGTGGCTACTACATTGGACAGTGCAGGTCACATCCACCATTGAAGAAAGTTCTGTTGAACAAGTGATATAAAATCCACTACCTGTAAACTGTGTGACCCTGTATAAGTTACTAACCCTCTCTGAGCCCCAGATTCCTCCTCTGTTAAACGGAGTTCAAAATATCCACCTACCTCATATGATTGTTACAGAGTCAGGCATGAAATAATAGATGTAAATCACCTGGTACAACGGTCCAGCCCACAGCAGAAGCTTAAAAAATGATAGATAACATGGTGACTTTTATGAATTTCTGAGTAGTCACTGGAAATATTTCCTGAAGTCTGCATTGGCTAGGATGGACTCCAGCCAATATGCTTCAAGTGCAAATTTCAGAGCTGGTGTAAGTGGCTCTGTTTTGCGTACGACAAGCCAGCAGCGCCAAACTGAAGTGATGTCTATTTGCTGGCAGGCCAGAACCTTAACCCAGGGGAGTAAGAGACTTGCAGTATGGCTACAATTCTTGAAACCAGAAAGCCTTCTTTTGTGATGGGCTTTATTTCTCTCTTTTACTTTCTTTCTTTTTTTTGTATTAACTACTAATACCATAATCCCTGGGACAGTTCATTACATTAGATTCAAGGCTTAAATTTTCTTCAGCTAAAAAGATGCCCAAGAGATCTTATAACTTTCTTGTAAACCTTCACCACTTATATAAGAAAACAAGCGCAAGCCAGACCAGAGCAGTTGTACAACCTGGAGCCACCGTCGCATGCTGCACTAGCGAAGGGCAGTCTGGGCTCCACACGGGGGAAAGCAGGCTAGAAAAATGGGAAGAGGGCTTCATACACTGAATTTTATTCTAACTCATTTGGAAAATGGGAGTCAGTGATTGTTCTTGAGCTAAGGTGATGAGACCAGAGAGATCCTTTACCAAGACAACACTGATGCTAGTGTGTGAAACAGCAGCTAAGGGAGCAACAGCATGAATAGGGCAGAGCACGGAGGAGGCTGGACTCTTGTCAGATCCATTTTCATGGTAGCGGTGGGCATGGCTGAGGACAGGATAAAAGATTGAGACCTGACAGCAGCACAGACATTGGAGGCCAGAGATGAACAGTTGAGGCTACATGATCAGTTGTCGGTGTCCAAACAATCTAGCTTTGTCTCTCAAACCACTCCAAGGAAGCAACTCCTTGCTTCACATGTGCTTTGGACAGAGCCTGCTCCCTATGGGCCAGGATCAGGAGAGATGGTGAAGGATGCAGGACAATAGCCCCAGGGCCCTTGCTCACATTAGTGTCTGCAGTTTGGGAATCACAGCAAAAGTTCCCATTCCTGATCTACTCAAAGCCCTGGCGGAATCGCAGATTTCTTGATGTCATGGATAAGCAATACTTTTAGTAATATAGGATACAAAAGTTGGACAACTTTTAGCTTTTTCAAATTAAGATGTTAAAATGTGAATGTCATCTACTGTCTTGACCAATTACAAAAGAGATTTTAACACCAAAGAGAAAAAAAGACCATTTCAGAATAAAGGGTAGTTCTATACAATGGAAAACACTTAGCTTAAAAATATAAACTCACTGCATCTGCACGTTTCTTCCGTTTCTCTGGGAATGGGCAGAAATCTAGTTCCATGCAGGCAGTGGCCTACAAGCTCATCTTTCGGGGACTATAGGTTTCTGTGACATTCTGAGATGGTTCCCCAGATGGCTTATGCTGTAAGTGGACAGCCCGGATGACCTAAAATCTGGCTGCCCAGCTCCTAAGAACACAAAACTCAAGGTTTCAAATGTAGGTGTGTCCAACCCAGAAGGGCAGGGCAGAATCAACCTTCTCTAACCTTCTTAAAATGCCAGGGATCTTATAGAGGATCTTACAGCAAATGATCTCACATTGATATTTTCATATTCAATAATTTCATATTTAGCCTAAAGGGTTAGTGATTTTTTCATAAAAGGAAATTTCAGCCAGAGCTAATTGCTCAGTCTGAAATATATCTGGACATTGTTTAGATGTTGGAAAGGAAACAGTAACGTTGCAGCTTTAGTAAAGAGAGAGTAATTTTGGAAAAAACATTAAATGTACATTAATAGGAAATGTAGCCCTGTATGGTCTTCAAAGGTTTGCTGTATATAGTCGAAAGAGTATCCCCAATTTTGAGCTTTCTTTGACATCTTTCTATCTATAAAATTCAAAGGGAAATTCATCAGCCCTGGCTCAATCCATTCCCACCCATTGATTTGTTAGCCAATCGATGTTCATTGTAATCTGAAAAAAACAACACCAGTTTCTATGACCCTTTCCAAGCAAGGCCGTGTTCAGTTAAGCTTAATAAAGAGAAAAACAGCAAGGACCATCTGGAAAACACTCTTCCGGAGTCGCAAAAGATAGTGGCAGCCTTTGCCCAACCTGCTATAAATAAGTGTCTCAGAAAAAAAAAAAAAAACAACTGATTTTCAAATCTGTTTCTACTTAATACAGCTGCAATAGAGTTTATTTAGCTTTTCCCTATAGCAGGAAGACTGTTTGCATTTTTATGACAAGGGCCTAAATGTTTTTCACAGCCATTTCCATTGCCATTATTTTGAGGAACAACATACACTCGGACCCGTCTGTTTGCTTCTGCAGCACACAGCAGTGGCCCCAGTGGCCTCTGCACCACAAGACCGGCCCCCAAAGCACAGATTTATGATGCCGTTTCCTCCTCCAGTGTTGCAACCATAACCCAAATCCTGGCCTGCAAGGGGCTGGCAACTCAGAATGACCAAGTTTCACGCGCTGCAAATCAATTATGTATCTGCCTGGGCCTAGCACACCACGGATCCCTGCTGGTTATTGCCTCTCCCTTCATGTCAGTGACAAGGAGGGCTGCAACTACACTCAGAGAGGCTGGAGCTCCCCTAGGAAGGTATATTGTTGGCTTGGCAACGCCCTAAACGCTCACCTTTCCACCTGCCCTCACTCACTAAACCTGCCTGTGACTCCTTCTGCATACCACACTCCAAACTTCTCAGATACTCTTGGAAGCAGCTGGGCTGCACGAATAGCTACAAAATGAAGCAGCCTCCATCAATTTCCACACTGAGAACCTGCCCCTCACCACCACTAGCGCTCCCCAACGCCCATCCCACTGTGAGAGCCAGGTGGGCAGAGATGACTTGGCGACAATTTCTCTGTGTAATGAAGGTGCCATGTCTCTGCCCTCCCTTTGTGCCCTACATGCCTGTCCCACTTCCATGTGTGAACGGGGCATGGTTTACATCATGATACCTTTCCTATGTCTGCAAGACCCCCTTTCTAGCCTTTCAAGGGGCAACCAGAAAGAAGATGGCTGAGGGCTCATCCCGGCGGCAACATGTCATGTCTTCTGCCGCCTGTAGGCATTGCCAGATTTGAGCTGCCTGAAGGAGCACTGGCGATGTCTGTTTTCTGGACGAATTTCCCCAGCAGAATTACTGCTGCAAGAAAACAAATGTGTGTGAAGAAGAAACACAATTGGGAGAGGCAGGGTGCTGCATGAATCTGATTGTGCAATAATGTGTGCAAAATGCACCATCTACCCACTATTGACTTTCTCTTTCAACAGTACTGAGAAACAGAATTTTGTGGGGGGTAAAAGGACCACCACTGTCTGAAATGAATCTGTTACAGTGCTAGGAGTGCAGCTCTCACCAGTATACAGGGCTAAATTAATTGGCTCCGGCTTAAGATGCTATAAGAAAAATGACAGTGGGAAGGGGGTGGGAGTGGGGGAAGGTGCCTGGTGGCTTTGAAGTCCTGCCTGGAATCAGGTGCATATGAAAAAGAAATTAGGGAGGAATAAGCCTGTTCTCTTTGTAAAAAACCAGAGAAGCTGCTAGTTCTTATACTATGCCCCCCAATTACCTATGACTTCTTCAATTGCTTGTCTTTAAAAAATTCTCCGTGCTTATACAATCTTATAGATTCTTCCACCTACCTTAGAATTAAATAGGGCACATGACCCACTTCCACTTGTTAATTAATCACCCCATGAATTGCATACGTAAAACTCAGAGGAGGAAATTGTGTCTCTTATTATTTCAAATCAAATTTTCTGAAAACCACAAATTACTTACTAAATTTTGGTCTAGACAAGCAGTTCTCAACTGCGGTGATTTATTCCCCGGAGGGCCATTTGGCAGGGTCCAGGGTAGGGGATGGAGGGGTGCTACTGGCACCTAGTGAGCAGAGGCCAGGGCTGCTGCTGAACGTCTTGCAGTGCATAGGACAGCCCCCTACAACCAAGAATGGTCTGGCCCAAAATGTCAATAGGAGCAAGGTGGAGAAACTGCTCCAGATCCAGCAGTCTAAACGTGCCTACCCTTCAATGCACATAATCCTGGAAGTCACTAAAGGAAAAAGGCTCCATTTTCTTCAAAATCTAAGGTGAGTTTATATACATATGTGCTGACTTGGGACACAGAAATAGGTTCTCAATCAGAATCCAGGAGCACTGAAAGAAATACCAGGATGCTGGGGCATTTTAAATGCATATTTCATCAGTCGAAATGGATGGAAATTAATATCTCATAAAATAAAACGATCATCTAGTTATGTTCCATACAAAACCAAAATCAATACATTGTATCTTACTTAACCTGCAATTAGAGTGTTAAAAAAACTAAAACAAGGGAATGCCATTCTTTCCCATTCCTTGTTATCTGGGTACACACTTCTGAGAATGAGGCATTAAAAAACAAAAAAGCAGACAAAACCCTGTTTTTTTAAAGTAGATTTTTCCAGAGCATAAAAAGCTTCCTGAATCATTCTGTTTTATTTACTGCATATTCAATCATTCTTTACAGAGCAAAACATGCAGTTCTTTCTCTTGGTTATGCTTGCCTGGCTTTCCAAATGCCCTCAAAACTGGGATGATGAATCACATACTTTGGCCCCATTGTGCCAATTAATAGTAAGCAAAAGAATTCCACACGGCCAAGATAGGACTTTCTGCTTGGTGCATGTGGTGGTGAGAGTGGGGGCGGTATCCTGTGGCCAATTGCTTTCAGAGGCTCTTAAGAGCAGGTGTTGTGGTTCCCTAAAATTCCTTCAGTTCTGGAACATTCTATGTGACTCTGCAGTGCCTCCAGCTTGGGGGTGGGCTGTGGTCAGGAAAAACCTATGTTCTCAGAGTCTGCCTAAAGCTTCCAGGCTCAAATCATGAAGGAAAGAACGGCTGACAGCTACACTATTTCGACCCTCCTAGGCCTCCATTCTTTTCTCTGAATTATGAGGCAAAAGTAACCGTACATACAAAGGCAAAAATAACAACAACAACAACAAAACCACCCCAACACACCCAGTCTTGGCTGCCAGCGAGGCTTGCTTCTGTTGCTGAAAAAGAACAGTTGCTCTAGTGCAGCTGGAAGAGCTTTTCCAGGGAACTGGTAATACCCTGGCTGTTAATGAATTATTTTTCACCAGAACGTCGGATTCTTCCTGTGCTCCAGTAAACAGTCTGTTTCTGCCATGAGAAACAAAACCATCTCCTTCTGAGGAGCCCAAGGAGGTCAGCCAAGGGTTCCCTGAGGGGGCAGCCCCCTCAGAAGCCAGAGCCGCGGGTGCCTGACCTATAAATTACTATGGTCCCAAGTTCATTATTCCATCCCTTTCTGCCTGTTTATGTCATGCCCAGCCCCCAGGGAAAGGCCCAGGAGTGCCAGGACAATACCACAGTGCCGGCCCACACCCTTCTTCCATCTCGCTGAACTTTCTTTTGGTCAGGTATCCACTCCTGTGGCGTGACTGCGTGGGTGACAATGGACTTCTTTGGCTGTATTCTGTCTCCCTCACAGAAACTGTACTTATTGTTCTCACTGTTGTTCTTATGAAGCTGTCAGGAAGTAACTGTGTGCATCCTCTTTTATTCTTTCTCTTCTTTAAGGTTAGTCCCAATCCCAAATAACCTATTCTCAGCACGAGGGTGTACACTTGAGACATTATTCTCCAAGCGCAAATTCCTGGGAAGAATATTTTTGGCTGCTACAAGCTCAGGTGTCAAAGAAATCACTGGTTCAGGTAGGGGACAATTCTCCAAAGGACAAGAACACCAGCACGGGCTGGGCTGGGTGAGGGAAAGGGAAAGGGAAAAGGAAAGGGAAAGGGAAAAGGAAAGGGAAAGGGAAAAGGAAAGGGAAAGGGAAAAGGAAAGGGAAAGGGACAAGGAAAAGGAAAGGAGGCCATTTTGCTCAAGCCAGTCTGGCCCTTCTTCCCTGCCTCTGCCTTGCTCTCTGCATTAGGTTTCTGGAGCCCACTCTCCTCACAGAACATGACTAAGCAAATGTGCTCATGGGTAGGCCTGATAGGGGCCCCTTAATGTCACCTGAGCTACCAAAACTCAAAATCATCTGATGCCAGGGGACTGCAGCTACTGAGTCAGCCTCAGCCTCCCATTCTCCATTGAGGCAGAGGGTGTTTATGCCCCTAGCACATCTGGAGAAGCTGTAACGTCACAAAGGTGGCAGTTAGTGTGCTCCAGGGCAATGCTGTCTGACAGAAATAGATAAGTAATTTAGAATGCTCTAGCAGTCACATGAAAAAATTAAAATAAGTGGGCAATCTTAATTTTAATATTATATCTCATTTACCAAATATATCCAAAATATCATTTCACTATGCAATCAATATAAAAATTATTCATGAGCTACTTTGCATTCTTTCTTACCCTAAGTTAGACATTAGTGCATGTGTTACACTCGCAGCACATCCTAATTTGGACTAACGGTCTTTCAAGTGCTCCACAGACGTATGCAGCTAGCAGCAGTTACCCCGCAGGACAGTGCGGGTACAGAACATAGGAATTTCTATTAGACAGTACTGGGCGAAAAGACCAAAATGCCACGGAGAAGGGAATGACAGGTGTGAGCAGGATGTGCTCCAAAATTCTCTATAATTATTGATTCGCTAGAGCTAGTGATGACAGCACAAATTGGAACAACCACGATTGGGAATTCTGGGAGCCTAGCCCTCCCTCTAATAGAGATTAAACTTGAGCCCTCCCTCTAATAGAGATTAAACTTGCCTTTTATGAAAGGTCCTGAAACCACGCATGATCTGAATATGTACCCCCAAAATTCATATGTAGAAATCTCCAAGGTAATAGTATTAAGAGGTGGAGTTCTTGGGAGATGATTAGATCATAAGAATGGAACCCTTATCAATGAGAGTGGTGACCTTATAAAAAAAGACCCAAGAAAACTTGCTTGTCCCTTTTGCCATGCAAGGGCACAATGAGAAACTGCCACTTATGAACCAGGAAGCAGGCCCTCGCTAGACAGTGGATCTGTTGGCACCTTGACCTTGAGCTTCCCCACCTCTGGAATTACATGAAACAAACTGCCACTGTTTATAAGCGCCTAGTTTATGGTATTTTGTTAAAGAAGCCCACACGGACTAAACCAGACCATGCTTACATTGAGGGCGTCTGCCCCACAGCCGTGGCAAGGTCAAAAAGCATGATCCTTGCTCTAGTCATCTGCTGGTTGAGCCATCTTCATCTTAGCTTTTCTGGTTTGTTCAGGGCAGGGGCTGGCACAAATCACCGAAGTTACATACTTTCCTCAATAACAATTCCTGGGTTTACAATCTAATTTGGTGAAGCAGATACAGAAGCATGATCAAATTACATGCGCCTGTGTTTATGCATGCATGTGTGTTTGTGCGTGTCCTTGGCTAGAAGAGAGAGGGAAGGTCATGTGTGAAATCCAGAAGTAGTAACGTGGCCGCCAAAATCCCCTCCTCAGCAGCTGCCATCGGAGTATGGGGTAGCAGGAGACTCACGAGGCTCATCAAAAACTGAGCCACAAAGGAGCGGGCTTGAGTTTGGAAGGAACAAAATGATGGACACCTGGGCAGATGATCCGGTGGGTGAGAGAAGTGGTAATCAGAGGCATTCTCCAAAGACAAGAGCTGCCAACTCTACAACAAGGATGTCACCCTGATACCCAAATCAAGCTTAATTCAGAATCCCACACAGGCTTTTGTACATGGGAAAAATGCAATTAGCCATCTTTCCCCCTCCCAGGGAATCTCATTCTCTGAGGTTCCCCTCATATTCTGATCAGAGAAGCTGCACAATCAGAAGCCCTTCATAGATGGATTCAAATCTTGGCTCTGCTAATGGCTCCAGAATTTCTAGGGGTTTAAAGGCTACCATCTGGTTGGAAGGAGGCTAAGGGACCTGCTTTGATGATACATTTGCATAGCAAATCGCAGTTTTTATTTAGTGTTTGATCACTTGAAACAGTAACAAGTCAAAAATACCTCACCAAACCTTTTGTCCCACCATGGACCTTGGGCTAATCATGCAACCTGTCTGAACCTCAGTTTCCTCATCTACAAGATATGATTAATACTGCCATCTCACATGGGTGTTGTAAGGATTAAATCAGGGCTTGTCACCATGGAATAGCGAAGAGCTCAGAAAAGAGCATGACACCAGAGATTCTGAGTCCCTATCAAACATACAGCCCCCTGAATTCTCCATGCTGGGTCTCCCTTGACAATGATTCACAGCTCCCTCCCCACCACCATTTACTCCATCAGCTCCATCACTGAGTCACTCCACTGTCATTTACTTAGCATCAGTGACATGTTGGAGATTCCGAGATGAAAAGGCAGCATCCGGTCTTTCAATCCACAACAGTTAGGGACTATTTTGGATCTATCTACTTGGCACATAAGTATGGGTCATAGGCAGCTGGGTTGCCTCACTGGTGGGTTGCCTGCCCCCAGTGTGCACATGCGCGCGCGCGCGCGCGCGCGCACACATACACACACACACACACACACACTCCAAACTCCAATTAGGTACTGTATTTTATAAAGGGGGATGGGCTGAGGATTCTGGCCTTTGGGAGAAATAAATAAGAGAATTTGAGCAGGAGAAGAGGGACATATTGCCCCTTTAAATCATAACCACCAGTCTGGAATCAGGCTCGTGACTGGAAATTTCTCTGAGCATTATCTGTAAAGTAATGCTACATAGGGGTCACAGAAACTGAGACGGCTTCCCACATGTGAAATGCCTGGCAGACAGAGGGCAACAGTAAATGCTAGCTCCCTTTCCAATTTATTTCCCCCCACTTTCCCCCTCTCCCCAAATCTAAGCTTAGCAGCCAGAGAACAGACACTTGGTGGTTTTGCTGTTGTTGCTGCTGTGGGCTTAGAGTAGACTACGCATGCAAAAAGATCTCCATTCGGGACCACGACAGCCAGGCTGCTGGCACTACAGCATTCCCGGCAATGCCTGGTCACACACCTCTCAGCCTTTGCTTTTTTTTTTTTTTTTTTTTTGCTGCTCAGATGACCCCATGTCAGTGGCTCTGTTGTCTGAATGTAAGATTTTGCAATTTATTTTACAATTCTTACCCAATTGCCCACCAAATCCTCATGACACACGGGCAACTGGCATCACCTGGAAAACTGTTTTCTCATTTGTCCCTTCGAGAAGCAGGTTTTCCAAGGCCAAACCTAGACACCTGAGATCTGGGGTTCTTTGAAATAATAAAGGAACCCCCTGGGTGGCTGAATGATCCCCTGGGCTGGTACCAAAACAGTCAGTCCCCCAAGTTCCAGTCTGACCTAAGTCAAGGTGCCAGGGCTACCTTGGGCATGACACTAGTGGGTATCTTTCAGGAATGAGAAGTGCCCATTTGTAGGATACCGTGTGTATGTGTGGGGGTGGAGGAGTCTGGGACGGGGGAGGGGCCTCTCTGGGTTTCTAAGTGGCAAAGAAACCAGTATGCCAACAGGCTTAAGATTCCGTGCCTCTCAGCCCACCCCTGGCTTCTGCAAGTAGCACTGCTCCTCATATTGTCCTTGGAAGGGAAAGCAGGGAGGGGGAGCCCGGTGATGCACAGGGAAGGGGCTCCCCACCCACCGAGCCTCCCTACTGCCCCTCTCCCACACAGCCAACCCTCCACTGTAACAAAGGCACCGCCATCCTACGTTTTCAAAGTTAGCTAAAGTCTCTTGGTCTACCAATAAACAATTCTGGTGAGTCAAAAGGAGGAAGAGACTGCTAGAAAACGGTGGGAAAGAGTCCCTGGGAAAAGCACAGAAAACCTTGCCTGGTCCGTGCAACGCTAAGAATTGTTTTCTCCCTACTGGCTGTTTTTCTCTCTGTTCTAAAGAGAAGCTTCCAAGAATCGGCTAAATAAAGGGATCACACCAGAGGATGCGAGATAATGCTAAACCAACAAAAACAAAGACCCAAATGAAACAGCGAGCCATGAGAATACGCGGTTATCAAAACTTTGTTTGGCCATATCTATTTATCATCGCTGCACACCCGGGCTCTGCGGAATATCATTCTGTTGATGTCACTTATCCTCAGCAAAATATTTACACATCCTTAAAAACGCCAGATGAGGGGGGCTGGTCTGATCGCTGCCGCAAGCTGCCTCTCAAGCCGCATTGCCAGGTCGTGGGCAGCCCAGAGGTGGGGGCCATGAAGGTGGGTGGCACCAGTGGGCACAGGTTAAAGCTACCAACAGTTCCGGGAACGCGGCCCCCAGGCTCTGAGCCCTGCCCACCTCTTCTCTACCTGACTCTGCAAGAAGCAGCCACATCCCCGATATGGTGTCAGCGTCTCCTTCTCCTCCTCCTCCCCTGCTTTCTCATTGATTAAGTTCCCAAACCATTGTTAAAGCCGGGTTGCCGTTCCTCGTTCCTCGGAAAATGGGCTAAATTCATTAAGCTTCCCGCTGCCACAAAAGGAATATTCATAAAAGTTTGGTAGGCAGAAAGGGAGGCTGACAGCGTGCCATGGGGTGGGTGACAATCTGCTTCTCCAAAGCCACCTTCTTTCTTCGTGCCCCAGTCCTCTCCCCATCCACCCGTCGTGCCCCAAACCCACTCCAGGGACTTCTGATAGGGAAACACAAAGCAGCAGCTGTTTGGCAACATTTCTGCCCCTCGCCAACAACTGTGGTGGGATGCCATTTCCCCACCCAGGCGGGGCTTATCCGGAACAATAGTCGGGCTTTAAACAGCAAACAAGCAAACCCACAGAGCACAACCCCAACCCCGAAAAAGCCAACGCAGAGAGATGCAATAACTCCCTCCGCAGCAAAAGGCGCCACTGAAACGCACGCAAAAAATGCAGCGAGAACGCTGCACGGTGCCTAACATGGCAGAAAGCCCGAGCTGGTGCGGCCACCCCGGGTCTGGGCATTGGGGGGCACCAGGACTCTCGGGCGCCGACGCACACTCACCGGGCTCCAGGGAGATGCGGGACTGGCTGAGCGTCACAAAGAGGAGCCCGGCTCGATTTGGCAAAACCCAACTTTCCACCCGGCTCGCCAGGGCCGCCAGATACGTCAACAGAATCCATCTTTCGAAGGGCCTGGAAGGCGCCGGGTTTTCCGGGCCAGGGCAGAATGGCAGATCCGGAGGCGGCGCGGTGCGGTGCCCGGGCGCGGAGTCCGCGGCGCGCCGCCCTCTGAGCCCGGTGCCAGCGCGGGT
>NW_004955519.1:476122-494133 GCF_000276665.1 Chinchilla lanigera | reverse complement strand
GGTCCGCCCGGGGAGGGCGGGGGTGACCCCGGGGGCGCCGCGGCCGCTACCTCGCAATCGGGGCCGCCGCCTCCAGGAAGCCGCGGGGTGGTCGCGGGTGCGGGAACTCTTCGGTCTGGCCTCGCCGCTCGCCGCCTGAAGGGGGTGCACAGCTGTGGGAGCCTCCGTCTCCACTGTCACCCAGCCGCTGTCGCCGCCGCTGCCGGTTGTGTGCGAGCGTCTGTGCGCCTGTGTCCGGGTGAGTGTGTGTCTGCGTGCGGCGCCCGGCCTTTACTATATACACCAAGGGGTGGGAGGAGGCGGGGAAGGGGAGGGCTTGGGGGAGGTGGCGGAGGAGAGGGAGCAGGAGGGGGGCGAAAGGGTACCCGAGGAGGAGGCAGCAGAGGAGGGACAGGTGATCGCGCCCACGGGGAGGGCGTGGCTGTGGGCGGCACAGGATGGCAGGAGGAAGGGGAGCCGGGGCCACCGGGCTGGAGGGTTGGGACACAAGGCTGGGTGGTCTGAAGAGCGGGGACCCTACTGCCTCTCTGAGAGCCTGGGATCATTGCAGACGACAGGATGAAGGGAAAGCCCAGGAGGGAGGCAAGGGCTGGATAATGGAGGTGAGGGAGATGGAAATAAGAGATCGCGATCACCCTAAAATGTCCATTGTGATCCAGGTCAAAGATTCTTCTCACAAGGTGGGAGATTAGTAAAGACAAAATTATTTCACGGGTAGAATTTAATTCCTATTCAAGAGATGACTCATGTATTAATGTAGCATTTATTAAGCACTTAGTGTTTGCCAGACACTGGGCTATGAACTGGACAGAAGATGAATATTTGATTGCTGACCAGTAAATAAATTATAAGTATCAATAGTATTATCAAAATGTTTTAAATCTAAATCCTTAAAACATTTTCAGAAAGCAAGGGAAGAGACTACAGTGGTTTACTTAAATTCTAAAGCTATAGAGGTATTTTTCCTATTAATCAAACAGGATGAAGATTTTTGAGAGAATGGTAGGTAGCACAGGACTTAAGGTTAAGCAGAACACAAACCAGTACAAATCTAGCTATTCTTTGTACACTCAGATCCCCTGAAGTCCCAACACAGTGTATTAATTATGACTTCTCTTTTGCAGAATTTAGAGTGCCCACAAGAGCGTGAAATAATTATGAGGTGTGGTTGAAAAATACAGTGAATACTAAATTTTTTAAAAAACAATTACTACAGTAAAGAACCTTGCCTAAATCCCTCAAAATACCCACCTTTGCTTCAAACAAACTTACCTCATCTTTCTGAAGCAGTTTTGGAAGTCCTATTTCTTCTTTTCTTGTGTAGATTCAAAACGTTTATCTTTCATGGTCATTTTGACTTTGGGGAAGAGCCAGAAGTTGCATGGTGCCAGATCTGGTGAATGAAATGCATGATGATACACTATAATATTTTTATGAACCTTCCTTTCCATTGGATGGCGCTCAGCAGCAGCATCCACTGTACTTTTGATCATACTTCTAAAGGCACTCACAAAAGTCGATTTCCAGAACTGCTTCACAAGGTGACAAGAACAACGGGGTAAGTATGCTCAAAGTGAGAAGTAATTTGAGGGGAAATTAATAGCAATGTGTCTTTTACTATGATAGTAGTACCCTGAGCAACTACTTGAAAGATAAAAACATGTAACATATTAACGATTGTTATTTGCCTATTATTTTGTTAAAAAATTTTGTTTCACCTTGTTTTCATAAAAGAAAAAAGTAAAGAAGTAAGCAGAAACATAGCTATTTATAAATATATAAGATGTGTAAAAAAATGAAACATTCACCGCATTTTTTGATCTCCCTTTGTAGCGGCCTGTCCAGTTTATAACTAGTATGGGAACC
Organism: Chinchilla lanigera; assembly: GCF_000276665.1. Taxonomy (NCBI): domain Eukaryota; kingdom Metazoa; phylum Chordata; class Mammalia; order Rodentia; family Chinchillidae; genus Chinchilla; species Chinchilla lanigera. The sequence goes on along the minus strand of NW_004955519.1, from coordinate 492,267 downwards.
CGAATTTGTATCTGAAAGGGTCTAATGTAAACATGATGTGATGCAAGCCTAGTGTGGTAGTAACTGGAGCCAGATTATGACTTGTGAGCACTTGTGCCTTTGTGGACTCTTTCCTCCATGAAAAGATACTAAAAGTTACATTTTACGTTAGTGTAAAGACAGACATATTATTATATGTTAAAACATTTTTTCAACTTAAAGAATCTTTTGTTCTTCTAATTTTAAAAGAAATTAAGAGATTCCTATGAGTCCCTAAAGTGCTGTGGGCCCCTAGGCATGTGTTCACTCTGTGTGGTAGGATTTGGCCCTGGTAGTACCAGTCCTCAAAACAAAATTTCCTCACTTAAAAAGAAAGAGTTAAATTAAGAAGAACCCAGTCAACACAGGGACAGAGATATCCGCAATATATGTGTGAGAACTGATAACAGTGAATACCAACAGCAAGTACTAGTTCTTGCTTGTGTCAATCAGGCCTTAGGGGTTTTATATCAGTCTCGAGTAAGTAATGAAACCTGTGGAAATAGTTATCTATAACTGTCTTCAGTCATTTCAGTAGCCAAAGACTTTCTCTGTAGGTTGCATAACTTTTTAGAGTTCTTGAATCAGTTATGTGAGGTCTCAATTGCCAGGATTTATCTTGAGTACAACTAAAGACACTGCTGGGCAATTATAATTAGTCAAGTTCATGGATGAAAAGTCCATAAAGGTTCTGTGTGTGTTGAGAGGGTTTGTGTGCACAAGGTAGGGATTGATATCCTGGAAGGCAATTACTAGTCTATTTCTTTTGTTGGCCTCATCACAAACTTGGGTTAATGTTTGATCCTTTCTGGCAGTTGTGATTCATATTTGCTGCCCTTTGAGGTACTTATGTTTTCAGAAAATATCCCCTTGATTCAGATTAAGGCATAATAAACAGGCATCATGGGCCCCATTCCCAAAGCAATATATAATTGCACCCTTCTGCATTTCCACTGTGACTGCCCTTACACAATAGCAATTTTTTTTTTTTTGGTTTTTCTCCGGTACTGGGAACCGAACTCTCGACCTTGCGCTTGCCAGGCAGGCGCTTTTGCCGCTGAGCTAAATCCCCAGCCCTGTGACTGCCCTTACAGAGCAAAGAATAAAAAGAGGGGTCCATAAAGGGCAGGTGTGGATTTGGGAAGCGGGGGGACAGAAGGTACCTTGGGATGAAATGTGATACTAATCTGGAAGAAATGTGTTCATCCCTATAAAGAGGTGGCTGAGAAAATGGAGGGAAGGAAAGACATCCCCGAACAGCAGGAAAAACAATAACTTTCCAGGGTGGGTGAGGGTGATTTTTGAGATCTGAAATTCTAATATTTGGTGGTTTTAGATGAGGATCCAGGAAAAGTCCCATATCAGGTCGGATGCTTTTATCTATTTTCTGTTTCTGTAACACAGCGTCTCTTCTAGTTTTCACATGCTTACCAGATGGGTGATTCATTCATTTCTTCAATAAACATCTCTTCAGCATCTACTTGCTATTTAGTCACTGAGCTAGAGATTTTGGTTAGAAAAATGGTTAATATATGGTTCTGACTCCAGTTTGCTTACAGATGAATAAATAAACTGGTAACAGCACACTGCAATGCTCCACGGTACATGAGTTATGAAATGGGCTAGGTGAACACCTAAGGAGTGGGCCCTTGGCTGTAATGGGCAGTGGGTAATGGCATGGTCAGAGAAGTAAGGAAAGGTTGCCCAGAGTTGGAAACAGTTACTCAGTACTAAGAGATATATAGGAGTTTTGCAACATAAAGGGAAAGGCATTATTAGTGAAGGGAACAGAAGGCACTAAACGTTGGATGCAGAGCATATTCTAGAATCTACAAATACTTTGAACTTGGAGTAGAGGCTGTCGGGAATAATTGGGTGGGAGCAGCTTGGAGTCATTTGAGGGTGCTGTTCTTTCCCTTAATAGAGCTTTCTCTTGTAGTCAGTGGGAACTATTAAAAGATGTTAAACAATGGAGTGACAAGGAAAGATTTCAAGCGAGGAATGATCACTCTGTTGCTCAGTACGGAGGGCTGACTGGAAGAAGGTGAGTTTGCCAGCGAGGAGACCAGGTAAGAGAGGTTGTTGCTGTGATGAGGGCTTGAGTCAGGGTGGTACTCGGAGGGATGAAGAGTAGAACTTTAGTCAAGTTGTACTGGGGATGTAGGGTTTAGTGATGGAAGAAGCAAGTTAGGATGGAAGACTCAGGTGATGGTGTGGGGTGGGGGTGTGATCACTAGATAGAGGTCCCTAAGAAGAGAAGCCAATCTGGAGGTGGAGATGACGAATATCATTGGCTCTCCAGAAGCAGATACTGAAACAAAGTTCTGCAGTTGAGGACTATAGTTGAGGACAAGGAAGGTAGTTGAGGACTATCCAGGGGGTGCTGATTTTCTGGCGATTCTGACCCGCCACCCAACATAGGCAGGAGGTCTTTCTCAAGTACAGAGAGAAAATCCTGGCAGCTGAATGTCTGAGGAGTACATTGAAATGGTAGCCATCAGCATGTGTTCCAGATAGTTCTATTAGGACATCTTGAATTGTAAGTGCCTGTTGGGTAGCCAGTGGGAGATGTCCGGTAGGCACTGGAAGAGCAGGTCTGGAGTTCAAAATCAAAGTGGAGACCTAGATTTTGGAGTTCTTAGGCCTTGCGTGGAGCTTGAACAAGTGGGTGTTGATGAGTTCTGCAGAAGACATATGTGAATTGAGTGGTCTCTGAGGCCATCATGCTGTGGTACAGCAACTTGACTTGACCTGTATGAATATCATGTGGGTTCTCAAGAGGTTTCTGAAAGTCCTAAAGTTGTAGCGATGTGGAGGCCTGTTTAGTGTTCTTGAATTTGAATGTGTTGAGGAAAATGTCCATTGCTTTCAAAAGAGTCTTAAGTGGTCTATATTTTACTAAGGTTTCTCTGTATCATTTCTAGTGGGTTTTTTGTTTTTATTTTTTATTCTCTTTAATAGTTGGATCAATCTTGCATTCTTACATCTGGTAATCTGAGCAACTTCAATGAAGATAACAATATGTAATATAACAACCACTGTTAATTCCTATCATTTTGTTCTAAAACCCTGTATCATTTTTATTGGTTTTGCTTTGTTTTGTTTTTGTCTATGTTGTTGGTGTTTTGCTATTGTTCATTTTTATTATTCTTCCCTTTAAAACAAAACATGTACTTAAAGTTGAAAGTTCATTTTAAAATATTTTGATGGTTCATAATATTTACTGGGTTATTTAAAAAGGCGGGCATTTGGAAATATATCATAATGCAAAAACATAAATGCTCAACAAAGCAATGTAAAGGGATGATGCTGAAGAAAATGCAAGGGGTAATTGAAACACGGAAGATTGACCTGAAACCCAGGCTTAGAGAAGGAGGGTGGAAGGCATTCTGAGAAACAGCCCAGCCTAAACTACATTTTTACATGAGGAATATGCAGAACCCATGGGGTAAGGGAAAGGACTTGACATTTGATAGAATGAAGATGTCTAGTCTGGTTTACATGGGATGTGGTGGGGGGGATTCAATACCCTTCATTTGAGGATTTCATATGAATTGTATGACATCCTTGGGATAAAATTAGCAAAGACTAAATCAAAGGATTTTTTAGTTGCCCCTTCAGTTAAGTAATGAATAAGCGTATACTAAAGAGCTATCACTTTATAGTTTTAGGGTACATGCCAGAGTAAAATACCACCCCTCCCCCTGCATCAAGGTCTCTCAGAATCCAGGTGTGGCTCCTTCTAGTCTCACAATCAGTGCATCATTTTCTTTCACAGAATTTTTTGGGAAATTATCACAAGTAAGAAACCGGCTCATTATAAAAGGATTTGCTTGTAGCACTCCACTCTGTGTTCTTCATTTTCCTTTCTCAGCCAAATACTAATGTTCAGATACCCATCTCTCTCCTGTGAAAATTATGTGCCTTAGAATTTGATCCTAGCTTTAGGGTGGATCTGTTTGATCTCAGAAAGATTACATCTCTTCTACTATCATTTGGGTCAAATGGATGAGAGAAAAGATTTGCCAGAGGCTCATTGGTAAGTTCCTACTCTCTAGACGGGCATCCCACCCTCTCCCAGTGGAAGTGAGGATAATGTAACCCCATTAGCAGCAATTGGCAGCAAAACCACTATGCAAGTTACTGTATAATAACGGATCATGTAAACCAGGACACTACTGAGAGTGAAAGAGTGCTGTTTATAATTGTGTCAGGGAAAGAAACATAACTGGGTCTTCCCAGCCAATCAGGATAGATGGTCGTGTGGAACTAGGTTCAGGAGGGAGGTGGTGCTGAAGGCAACACAACCAAAAGAAAGAAGAAACATGGGGCTGCATTATTAAATTACTAGAACAACGAACACTAGAGCAACCTGACCTTGTACCTCCTGTTATATAAATTATTATATTGCTTTGTAGGTTAAGGTACGTTGAATCAGATCTCTACTGCTGCCAATTGAAAGCCTCCTAAGATATATGTACCACAACAGGATTGTCTTGTTTTGTGTTAGTTCAGTACCAGTAGCAAGGACCATTGTAGAGTGAAGAAATTTAACAAAACCTAAGGTAGGGAAGTTGTAGAGCAGGAACTGGTATCGTAATCTGCCTTTAAAGGCAAGTGAAGGAAATAATACAAACTGGCACACCGTTGAAATGCATGGCTCTGCTGAATTCAGAAGGCCGGCTATGAACATGATGGTTTTCATTCTCTCCAGTGTAACTGGCAATGTTTCTATGGCTGTAATTTCAAGAGATAAAAAGAGTTCTAAAGTCATTCACTTTTGAAAAAAGTGACATCAATGTCTAATACAAGAGGGACTTCAGTTGTTTCATTTTTCTTCACCTGGAATAATTTCTCAAATTATAGAATTTATAAATGGAACAATTTTTTTGAAGGTGATTGAACCCAGAGCTTCATGCAAGCTAGGTAGGCACTCTACCACTGAGCTATACCCCATCCCCTATAATTGGGACAATTTTATCCAAGGAGGAAAAGAGGACAAGTGTCAAACTTGTCTTGTCTAGGCAGGTTAGCATTTTTAATTACTATGCCTCACATTGGTAACCTCTTTTCACTGGGTCTAATGTTGCTCTCACAAGATTGCTCTTAGTTTATCCCTGTTCACTTTGGCCCCTCCCAGGTGACTCTCTGATCCTCTTACTCCTAGGAATGTTTTTGTCCTATTTCTGAGCCATGCTACCAGTGTATTGGCTCTGAGAGGCAGCAGGCTTCTCTCACCTAAACTTTTCATATTTCTGATGGAGCACTACAGGTATCACTCAGCCAAAAAGCCACAGCATCCACCAGTCATCTTCTCCATGACCTCTTCCCACATTGAACCCAGCCATAGAACTAGGCTTCTGAGACTCATTCTCTGCTGAGCACTTAAGCTTTCCATTGGACACATAGCTCTACCACACAAGCAACCCATTAAAGTCTCTTCCCCCAGTCTCTGATGTCCACATTTCTGTGTGCAAGGGATACTGATACCCTGTTTTAAATGGATGCCAAACTTGACAAAAATGTTGCACAAATGGGATCACCTCTATTCTGGATTATCTGTCTCACATATTCCATTTGATGGATCTTTGTTTCTTTTGAAGAGAGACATTTTAGATGAAATTAAGGTGATCTTTTGGAAAACATGTTACTGCTTTAGAAAAATTCACAATTAATACATAAGTACTGGAGAACACATATAATTTATTCTTTAAAAATGAATTGTTTATTATAATGTTCATTTTAAAATTACACATAAGTATAACAGGTTATTCTAGCTTCAGTATAAACATTCAATCATAACCACCTTCAGTGATTTGTGTATTTTGTTCAAGTGTTTCTCTTATAATATCTACTCAACTGAAATAATATTACATATAATTTTAGTCCTGTTTTTGTCTTTTAATTTCTTCATATAATAAGCAACTTCCTGCAACATTCTAGTAACATTACCTAATCATAATAAACATTTTCAATGGCTATAGACAATTTTAGTAAGTGGAGTTATTACCATATACTTAGTTTTTCCCTACTACTGGAAATGTAGAGTATTTCCAATCTCCCCTCATACAGATTACTATGATAATATTTTTGTGTATATAAATGTTCCCTATTAATAATTATTTGTCAGAATAAATACATAACTATAGTATTTCTGAGGTAGGTACACAAACACTTACATGTTAACAAATGGATTTTAAAAAGGATATTTCACTTACCACTCAAAATATGAGGGCTGTGAACACAGCCTCATGAGCACTATTTGTCTCATTGTGTTTTAAAATGTATTTCTCTGATTACTAGGGAAGTGGGCCATTTTTGATTGTGTGCTTGCCACTTGTATATCTAAGGGAATTGCCAGTTTATTGCCTAAATCCAGTTTTTAATTAAATCATAGTGTTTGCATCTTATTAGTATGTATGAGTCCTTTATTTAATACAAAATAATTGCATGTCATAATGGTAACAAATATGTGCCAGTTTTCTTTTGGTTTCATGAATTTGGGATATTATTATAAGTTGATGTCTTAAATTTCTGTAAAATTAAATCTATCCATCCTCTGTGTTATAATGTCTTTTGTTATTTGGATAAAAAATAATACATCCTAAGGAACTCTATTTGTGTTCATTTAAAATGTTTGGTATTGGTTGTAAGGTAGGATTTTAATTATATCATTTTTCCAAGCACTTGTCTAGTTGTCTGAATACTATTTAATATTATATCCCTTGTTTAATAATTTGTGCTTGATATATTATCAAATAATAAGCTGATATTTAATAGATTCTATTTCTGAGCTCTCAGTTTTATTTTATAGCTGTCTCTACCTTTATTATAAACAGTTTTATTTTGAGATATTTACAGATTTATATGCAGCTTTAAGGAGTAATACAGAGAGATCCCCTGGATCTCAAAATCATAGTGTGATATTATAATCAGAATATTGACAAGAACACAATTCGCCAATCTTATGCAGATTTCCCTCACTTTTACTCATTTATGTGGTGTGTGTGTGTGTGTGTGTGTGTGTTTACTTGGTTCTATGCAGTTTTATTACACGAGTAGTTTGTATATCCACACAACAATCAAGATACTTAATATTTTCCTCAACATAAGGATTCTTCCGATCATAAACTACTCATCTCTCTTCCACCTTATCCCTAACCACCATGTTCTTCTCCAACCCTGCAATGCCATTTCAAAATATGTTATATGGATGAAATTGTGCAGTATGTAAGTTGGGGCTTGGCTTTTCTCACTGAGCATAAGTCACTGGAAATTCGTCTTGTTGTTGTGTTTGTCAATAGTTTGTTCCTTATAATTCCTGAGTGATAGTCCATGGGACATACATACCATAGTATATTTTACTATTTGTCTGTTGGAGTACCTCTGGACTGTTTTAAGTTTTGAGTTTTTATGGGTAAAGCTGCTATAAACATTCATTTGTAGGTTTTTTTGTGAACATAAATTTTCATTCTTTAGGATAAATTCCCAAAGTTCAATTGCTGAATCATAAGGTAATTATATCCTTAGTTTTTAAAGAAACCATTGAACTATTTTTACAGAGTGACTGTAACATTTCATATGCTTCCCAGAAACATATGTGATCCAGTTTCTCCATATACTCACCAATATTTGATGTTAGAACCATTTTTATTTTATACATTTTAACAAGTGCAGAGTGATAGTTCATTGTGATTTTAATTTGTATTTTCTGATAGCTAATGGTGTTGAACACCTTTTCACATGCTTATTTGTTATCTATGTCCTCTTCACTGAAATGTCTGTTCATGTCTTTTGCCCATTATTATTTGAGTTCTTTGCTAATAAATTTTGAGAGTTCTTTAATGATTCTAGGCATTAATCTTTTGTCAGACATGTGGCTTGCAAATATTTTTCTCAGTATCTTTTCATCTTCTTCACATGGTCTTTCACAGAGCAAATGATTTTATTGTTTCGTCTACGGAATTCTTATTGCTCCAGTGCTATTTATTGAAAAGGTTGCTCTTCTTTTTCTTTGTTTTGGCACTGTAATGGTTTATATCTAGATGCCCCCCACACCAAAAAGCCTCATGGACTTGTAGGTGGCACTTTGGGGAGCTGAAAGATCGCGGGGGTATGGTACACATCAGTAGATTAGGACACTGATGAGTTTATAGCTAAATGTGATGTTCGGAGGAGATGAGTCACTATGGGCATGGCCTGGAAGGATCTATCTCCCTTCCTCCTCCCTTGATCTCTGTTTCCTGCCTGCCATACCATGAGCTGTTTCTCCTCTGCCATACCTCTCTGCCATGCCACCCTGCCTCGGAGCCAGCTGACTATGGAGTGAAACCTCTACAACCTGTGAGCCAAAATAAACCTTTCCTCTTTTGAGCTGTGGGTGTCAGTATTGTGTTCAACGGTGAGCAATTGACTAAGACAGGCGTCTTTGTCAAAAATCAGTTGGCCATATTTGTGTGAGTTTATTTCTGAATTCTTTATTCTGTTCCATTTATCTATGTGTTTATCCCTCCTCGAGCAAACAGTGTCTCAGTTACTGTAGCTATTATAAGCATTAATACGAGGTATTATTATACCAGGTAGAGCGAGTCTTCCCACTTCCTTTTTCAAGACAGTTTGAGTTATTCTAGTTTCTTTGCATTTCCATTTCAATTTTAGATCAGCCTTTTCTATGTCTCTAGAAATTTTGCCAGCATTTTTTATAGTAATTTCTTCAAATCTACAGGTCAATTTGGGGAAAAGTTGCATCTTTATTATTTTGTATTTTCTGATTCATAAACATGGAGCATATTGCCATTTGTTAAGGACTCATATTTCTTTCATCAGCATTTTGCAACTTGATGTACACAAATCCTGTACATAGTTTGTTCATTTTTAGCCATAAGTGTTCCATTTTCCTTGGAATAATTGTAAATGTTACTGTGTTTTAAAATTTATGTTTCTACACTTAATCCGTTGAAGGTAAAATAAAACGCTTGGAGATATAGGCATAAGCAGGAATTCCTGAACAGAACCCCAGTTGGACAAGAAATAATATCAAGAACCAACACATAGGATCATATCAAATTAAAAAGCTTTTGCATAACAAAGGAAACAACCAGCAGAGGGAAGAGACAACATACACGATGGGAAAAAATTTGCCAGCTATTCCTCAGACAGAGGACTAATATATAGAATATATAAAAAACTAAGAAAAATTAGACCCTACAAAATAAAACACCTATTCAAAAAGGGGCAACTGAAATGAGTAGACAATTCTCAGAAGATAAATACAAGTGGACAATAAATGCATGAAAAAATGTTTAATATCTATGACCATTAGAGAAATGGAAATTAATATAACACCTAAATTCCATCTTACTCCAGAAAGAATGACAGTCATCAAGAAACCAAATGATAAAAAATACTGGTGAGGTTTTGGGAAAAAGGAACCCTTCTACATTATTGGTAGGACTGTAAACTAGTACAAACATTATGGAAATAGGTATGGAGATTCCTCAAAAACTAAAACTAGAAATTCCATTTGACCTAACTATTCTCCTTCTAGGTATCTTCCCAAATGAGTTAAAGACATCATATTATAGTGATACATGAATACTCATGTTTATAGTAGCACAATTCATAATATCTAAATCTTGGAAATGGCATATATGTCCTTCAACAGATGAATGAATAAAGAAATGTAGTATTTATACACAGTGGAGTACTACTTTGCCAGAAAGGAGGGTAAAATTGAGTCATTTGTAGAAAAATGGGTGCACCTTGAGACCATAATTTTAAGTGAAATAAACCAGACACACAATGTTAAGTAGTGCGTGGCTTCTCTTATATGAGAGATGCGAATTATAAGTAAAGAACAAAACAAAATGTAGAAAATAGGAAATAGGGAGATAGATCTTTTGCAAATAGGAGGGAGATAAAGAGATGACAGGAGGAGGGAAAGAGGGGAGGAAAAGGGGATGAAAAAAACCTTAAAATGTGTTATATACATGTACCAATTCCCAATATGGAATGTAATCATTACATATGAAAACATGTATTAGTAAAAAATAAAAATTGAAAAATAAATATGAGAAAATAAAATAAATTTTTGTTTCCAAATGTTCATTGGTAATATATAAGATTGATATTTTTTGCTCATCTTCTATTCTGTGACGTTTCTGAACTCAATTGTTTATTCATTCTGAGAGGTCTTTTTAATAATAGATTCCTTGAGATTTTTCACATAGGCAGTGGTGTCATTTGCTGATAAGAATACTTCCACATTATTTCTTTTCAATATATGTGCCTTTATCTTTTTCTTATTTTATTGCAATGGCTAAAATTTCAAGTACTATATCGAGTGGTGAGAATGGAAATTCTTATTTTTTCTTGATTTTACACAGAAAGCATTCAGTCTATCATCATTAAGCATGATGTTATCTAAAGGTTTACTGAATTTATTCTTTGATAAGTGGAAATAATTTTTCTCTATTCCTAACTTGCTGAGAGTTTTTAAGCCTGAAAATTTTTTGCCAAATACATTTTCCAAATCAGTTAATATTGGTTATTTATTTTTCTTCTTTAATCTGTTGATATAATGGATTATATTGATTTATTTTCCATACTGAATCATACTTTCATATCTGGAATAAATCTCTCTTGGTAATTGAATATTCTTTTTATATTTTATTTGATTCCATTTGCTATTTTGTTGAGGATCTTTGCATCTAAATTCATAAATATACGTATATAGGTTTCCTTTTTATACTAGTTTGTCAAGTTTGGTATCAAGATAATATTTGACTCATACTGTAATTTGGGAAAATTTCCTCGTTTATTTTCTGGGAAAAATTATACATAATTGGTGCTAATTCTTCTTTAACTATTTGGTACAATTCTCAATGAAAACTATGTGGGCCTGGATATTTCTTTGTAAAGGAGTTTTTAAAAAGTATATATTCAATTTCATTATGGGTTATGGGATTATTTAAATTACCTATATAATCTTGGTTGAGATTTGGTATTTTGTGATTTAAAAGAATTGGTCTACTTCTTCCATCTTGTTGAATTTATTGGTGTAAATTGTAGTATTCCTTGATTATCCTTTCAATATTTATGAAATCTGTAGTGATATCTTCTGTATCATTTCTGACATTGGTAACTTATTTTTTCTCTTTCTATCAGTTGTACCAAAACTTCATCAATTTTATTTAATTTTTTATCAACCTACTTTGTGTTTTATTCATTTTTGCTATTATTTTCTTATTTTAAATTTTATTCATTTCTGCCTTTTGTTTATTTTTTTCTTATACCTGCTTTGGGTTTATTTTACTCTTCTTAATTTCTTGAGGAACCTATTTAGGTTACTGATTCAAAAATTTTCTGCTTTTGCTAATGTAAGTTTTTGGTGCTGTAAATTTCCCTTTCAGTACTGTTTTAGCTTTATCCCATACATTTTGTTACACTGTAGTTTCCTCTGCATTCATTTCCATGCATTTTAAAATTTTTGATAGAGATGTTCTCTTATATGCATGGATTATTTCAAAATATATTGCTTACTTTTCCAGGTATTTAGCTATTTTTCTGAATTTTTTTCTTTCCATTACGTACTCTTCTTTTGATTCCGTTTAGAATTGTCTTGCTTAATCTCAATGTACTTAATATTTTCTTGTTCTTTTCTTAGTTATTGAGTCTAGTTTGATTCCACTATGGTCAGAGAACATGTTGTGTATGATTTCACCACTTTCACATTTACTGAGGTTTGCTTTATAGGTCCAGATATTGTCTATCTTAGTACCTAGTACATGGATGATTTAAAAAATGTGTATTCTACCGTTGCTGGGTAGGGTATTTTATCTTTGTCACAGAGATCCTCCTATTTGAGTGCATAGTTCAGCTCTTTGACATCCCCTCTGATTTTCTGTTTAGTATATCTATCAGTTGCTGAAGGAGAGGCACTGAAGATCCTAAGTACTGTATAATCATATATTTGTCTATTTCTCCTTGTCTGTTATTTTGTGCTTCATTCATTTTGAGACTCTGCTCATGGATACTTGCGTGTTCTTGGTATATTCACCCTTTTATCAATATGTGATGCCTTTCTCTGTCTCTAATAATTTTCTTTGGTTTGAAATCTACTTTATCTATGTTCATATAGTCTTTCCCAATTGTTTTAATATTTGCATGGAGTATATATATATAATATATATATATATATATATATAATATATTTCCATTCTTTTCCTTTCAACCTACCTACGTCATTGAATTTGAGGTTATTTTTTTAAAACTGCATATAATTGAGTAATTTTTTAACCCACTTTACCAATTTCTGCCTTTCTATTGATGTAGTCAGACCACGCACATTTAAGATGATCATGGGTATGTCAGAGCCTAGGTCTTCTATTTTATCATTTTTTCCTGTGTTTCTTATTCTTCTGTTTCCATCTTCTTGCCTTCATGGGGGTTGCTTGAACTTGCAAATCAATCTATTTTGAATTACTTATGGTATTTGGGGTGTATTGTTTCACATAGCTTTCTTAATAGTTTCTCTGGTTGTTGCAATATAGATGTGTAAGGTATCATAATCTATTGCTATCAAAACATTGCTCCTTCAAGTAAAGTGAACAAAAAATCTTACTTCTGTTTGCATCCCTCTAATCTTACTGCATTAAAATATCATTGTCTTGGCTGGGTGTGGTGGTACTTACCTATAGTCCAGCATTCTAGGAGGCTAAGGCAGGAGGCATGCAAAGTTTGAGCCCAGTCTGGGCAGCTTAGTGGCTTAGGAAGACCATGTTTCAAAAATGGGATTGGGTTTATCTTTCTTTATAGCTGAGTAATATTCCATTATATAAAAGTACCACAATTTTCTTATCCAGTCCTCGGTGGATGGACATTTGGGTTGCTTCCACAATTTAGCAATTACAAATTGTGCTGCTATGAACATGGGTGCACATATATCGCTATGGTATGATGTTTTTAGATCTTCTGGGAAAATACCCAGAAGGGGAATAGCTGGGTTGAATGGGACCTCTAGTCCTAGTTTTCTGAGGAATCTCCAAACTGATTTCCACAGTGGTTTCACCCACCAGCAGTGAAGAAGAGTTCCTATTTCTCCACAGCCTCGCGAGCATTTGTTGTTGGTTGATTTCTCGAGGCTTTTATAGATAAATGGTCCAAACCAGAGACCATACTCATAAGTGAAATAAGTCAGACCTGCATGTGCAAGCACCGCATTATCTCACTAGTGTAAAACTTGAAAGAGTTAATAAAAACTTGGAGGTATGATAGACATTGTGAAATGAAAGGAAAACGCTCAAGGGTAAAGGGCAACTGGGATGTGGGAAAAGAGAAGGGAAAGAAGGAGAAATTTTGTATGTATGTATATACAGGATAGTTTATATATATAATCTTGATCACTTTCAATCCCCTTCCTTATCTCTGAAAAGTCTGCCTTTCTCTTACTCTTTATTTATAATTTATAATTAGGTTTCTCATATAAGAGGAATCATGTGATAGCTAACTTTTTGTGCTTGTCTTATTTCACTTAAGATTATGGCCTCAAGTTCGATCCATTTTCCTGTAAATGACATGAGTTCATCCTTTTTTCTAGCTGAATAAAATATCATTGTGTATATATACCGCATTTTCTTTATCTACTCATCCACTGATGGGCATTTAGTCAGTTTCCAGAGCTGAGCTATTGTGAAGTGCCCTGCTCTAAACATGAGTACCACTATGTTATCACTATATTATTATGTCTTTTACTCTTTCAAGAATATAACCAGAATTATAGCTGGGCCAAATGGCATTTCTGTCTTTAGTTTTTTGAGGAATCTCTCTACTGATTTCCATAGCAGTTGTACTAGTTTATATTCTCACCAACAATGTAGAAGGGTTTTTTCCCCACTACATCCTTGCTAGCATTGTTTTTTGAGTTTTTGATAATAGCCATTCTAACTGGAATAAGATGGAATCTCAGAGTTGCTTTAATTTGTATTTCTCTTATGGCTAAAAGTGAATGTTAGATCTTTTATTAGTGTTTCACAGCTTTCTTATAGTTTCTTCATTTTTTCCAATCTATTTCTCTCTGTTTTTGAGATTGAGTAAATTTTAGCAATTTGTTCTCAAGCTCACTGATTATATCTACTGGAGTATTTTCTCCACTATAAACCCCATCCAATAAGTTTTAATTTTTTGGTATTGTATTTTTTAGTTGTAAGATTTCCATTTCATTTTGAATAACTTGTATCTCCTTTGTAAGATTTTCTCCTTTTTAATTTATTTCAAAAGAATTCACTACTGTTGAAGCTTTTTGAAATTATGTTTGCTAAAATTCCTTTTCAGGTAATTCTACCAGTTGATTCATTTCTTTGTTGCTATCAGTTGACTCTCTTTTTCATTCAGGTTGTGATTTACCTGGTTCTTGATATGGTAGATGATTTTCAATTGTATCCTGGACATTTTTAAGGCTATGTTAGGAGTCTCTATGCCCTATTGAAATATTTAATTTTAGCAGGCAGTCACCCTGTTTCAATTTGGCATACAGGTCCTGACTGACTTTTGTGAACTGTGATTTCAATGATAATTTAACTCTTAGGGCCTTTACAATGCTTTTTGGTGTGCTTGGTTTATCTCATGATGCTGAGATTGCCACTGGTCCCTGATGATGCTGTCCAAGAGGATGAAGGGGGTTTCCCCAAGCAGGGACAACTACTGTCTCAAGGAGGAGAATGGGAATCTGGCCCATAGGGACGAAGAGTGCTTTGTGGGTCACACAGCTTGTCATGTTTGGCAGAATCCCTCTTGCCAGTGCCAATCGGCCACATAGTGTCTCTCAGCAGGGGATAGGTGTCTTAGATCTGGCAAGAGAAGGCAAAGTTTGTGTTTAGTGGAACTCATGATCCTTCCTCACTGTGAGCACTGCAAGCTCAATAGGCTTTATGAAAGGAGCTACCACTTGATCTGGTGGAGGAATGAGTCTTCTTAGGCTGTCTAGTGTTGCCAGGTTGGCGGTTTGGAAATGTCAGGCCTGAGTTGCCTTCTGTTGTTAGGGAGAGTGGGTAGAAGGTACCCTGCTGCTGTATCCCCCAGGCCTGACATCCCAAACCAGCTCACCTGCCTCTGTTGCCTAGTAGAGTGCTCCTCTGGTTGCCTGTTGCTTTTCCCCCCAGGGTTATGGTTGTACTTAGCAGGGAGGAACAGGGCCTAAGAAGTGGGCCAAAGCTACCTTGTCCTGACCACGATTTCACTTGTTGTTAGTTGCTTATTTTAAAACTAAGGAACAATTCTAGAAAAATTGTTATTATGGTTATTACATGGTTGATATGAAAATAATTTTGGTACAGAAAGAAAGGGCATTTTTTAGAAGTGTTCTGCTCCAAGTGTTAAATAAATTAACTATGCCACTGACAGTAGGCAAAGTAAAGGAGAGATTAGAAAGATTCTGAATGGCAGCTTTGAAGCCAACAGCAGAAAGAGCGTTAAGCAAGCTGAGAGGGGTTATTATTATATTTGTTTTGTGATGGGATTAAAAACCGGAGGATCTGAAGCATTAGGCTGCTTCAGATCCCAAAATTGCTGGGGCATTTAGCTGCAGGATGGTTACAGAATTCAGGATTATGACATTCCAAGACCATAGTAACAGCACACTGTTTCCCAAGGCACGGCTTTCGAACTCCAAACACAACACTAGCTGGAAGATATTCGGCAACAGTGAAGTAAACCTTTTGCCTCTCTGGCAAATGACCAAAAACTTTCAATAGAAACAAATGTTTACTAAGTTTCACTGGTATTAAGTGTGTATTATTAATTGCCTCTTAATCATGCTACTCAGGGGGCACTTAATTAATGTTCTTGAATTCATCTTGAGATGATAATTACAAAGTGGAGCACTTACTCTTCCATGGAAAATATGAAAGTATTATTGGCATTTAGATGTTTGTGAAGCATTATTTATGTCTTCCTTTACTTCCAGAATTTATCTGACAATTCATAAGCTCTAGTTCCCTTAAATTTTAAGAGAAACATTTGTTCCCAATAGTATATATAGGGTTTCTGACAAAAACTGGCTATTTTCTGATTAAATGTATTTGAGTCTTTCATTAGATTTCTAAAATTTGACCCTGAAAATCATATATATA
>NW_004955519.1:429327-476022 GCF_000276665.1 Chinchilla lanigera | reverse complement strand
ATATATGGCTTAGATTATTTTTCAAAGGGAAGTTCTTTTTCAAAGAAACTCAAGACACGAGAGCTTGCCCCTCTCTTCCCTTCCTCTCTCAAGGAAAACCATCCAGGGAAAGTACCTCCAAAGGAAGCAAAACTGCAAATAGTATCTTGAATGAAAGCTAGATCTTATCTATCCAGTAAAAAAAAGTATGCATTTTGATGATGGGCCTGTGATTATTTGTCATATTAAATCATGGGAAGCAACTCACTGGAAGTACATGAAGGTATTTTTAGAAAATCTGACACTTTCAAGATCGTACAGTACCATCTCTCACACTCCACAAGCTTCCTTAAGCACAATGAACAGCTTCTCAGCATCCTAAAATGTGAACTAAGTTTCCAAAAGTGTCTATCCTGCCATTAGCTGATGTTTCTGCCTGAGGTGTAACTGGTTATAGGGGTCTTAGCATCTTTCTACGTGTCTTGTAGTACTCATGGTAAAAGTTATGATGCTTTGGTAATTTGAGAACTCACTTTGCAGCTGAGCTATTAAATCATTACTATATGAGGTGAGATGGCAAGGATTTGGGTGAAAATGATTGGATTTATAAATTACAGGTGCAAGGCTTAGTCTGTTAATATAAATTATTACTCAACTTGGAAGAACCTAAGGCTCAGGTCCACCAAATATCATTCAAGTGATGTACAAATGATTTACCAGGAGGAGTAATACACTCTTTTATAAGGCAGACTCTAACATCTATAATGCTGCAACTGAAGGGAGTGGGAAGCACGTCTGTCCTTGCAAATCTGCCTAGAAGAAACACTATGAATGCATTTCCCTCTTCATTTGTTCGTCTATATCATATTGTCAAGTAATGCTACAGAATATTCCCCTGCACCAACTATTGCCCTAATGTCAAGTGAACACGCTATAAATCCATTTTTATTTTATCTGTGGTGTGACCAGCTTTGTAGCCTCAAAGCAAAGTGGAGAAATTATTTAATATTCAATAATCACTTGCTTACTGGTTACTAAAAGGACCCAAATTATTACTATAACACAAATGTCTCTTTGAGGATATAAATTAAATCAGGTTAACTCCAACTTCCTGGCTCATAATTCCACTTGCTTCAGAATCACTAGCTTTATGGTAAAATCCTTCCTCTCCTAAACAAGTATTCCTGGATGTCCCTGGAAGGATTTCACAGGGAGCTCATTCACCAGGATGGCAGCTGCAGGCCTCACACATCCACCATGGTCAAAATTTCCCTCACTTACGCAGTGGCTTCCCCTCGTTGATGTCATCTGCCCAGAAGCAGAGTGAAGGCCCCAATGCAGTGCAGTGCTGCTGCTCCTGCTGCTGCTGCTGCTGCTGCTGCTAAGATTTCCAGTTTCCCCACCACATTCATTCTCCCATGCTCTCTAAATAGGCCATGATGCAATAACAGAGAGACATTCTGTTTTGGGCAGCCATCCAGAGAATGTCTCTCTTCTGCACTGTGAGATATTCTTTGTCATCTGAGCTCCAAAGCAAAAATACTATCTTCAGTCCCAAGAGAGTATCTGTCTCATAAAATGGCTCTTTCCATATTGGACTCAGTACCTCTCTCCATCCAGGATCAAAATCACGTCATGGAACATACAAGCAAGAAGTAAGGAAGAATCTTGCCCTCTTCTTTTATCTTTGTTTCTAATTTCTCCAGCTGTCTCTGCCTCCACATTCCATGTATCTGGGGCTGGGGATTTAGCTCAGCGGCAAAGCGCCTGCCTGGCAAGTGCAAGGTCGTGAGTTCGGTTCCCAGTACCGGAGAAAAACCAAAAAAACAAACAAACAAACACATTCCATGTATCTAAATCCTCTTTCTTCCTTCAGACACCGAGCTAAAGAACTCAAGAACTCATGGGCCTCAATTCATAGAAATACTGGACAGCTGGCCACACCCCCTGTACCCACGGTGAAAAACAGTCCCGTTAGCTCACACATTCTTTATTGGCCTCAACCTTCTTCTTGGCTTTGGATGCCTAGACAGGGCCTTAGATTCCCCAGCAAAGTTATTTCTCAAACCTCAGGGTGAATGAGATAATACACTAGGGTGCAGGGAACAAATCCTAGAATGAATAAAATAGATAGATAGATAGATTGAGTGAGTCAATTTTACTACTGTTTATTACATAAATTGCCACCAGTGCCCTCCCCCACATATATGAGGGTCCTGTGTCCCATGTGTTTTTGAGGTGTCATTAGGAAGAAGAAAAAGTTGACAGTGAAGCTCTCAGGTAATTACTCTACCCAGTGTATTATAGAGAATTAGAGATTATCTGGTCCTGCTAACCAGTTGTAACTAATAACCTTCTAAAATGGGTAACTTAAAAAACATCTGCTGGAAACACCAGCAGATCAAGATAATGCCAGTAATACAAGTACACCAAACCAGAAGAATTGACAGCACTGATGATTCTCCAACCCTAGTAGCAGCTCAGCATCCGCCATGTTGAGTAAAATAATGACATTCCAATCAGATTACTAAAAAATAGAAAATAATCAGAGACAATTTAAAATATGTAATGAACAATTATTTTAGCTGGATGTGGTGGCACACACCTGTAATCCCAGCACTCTGAGAGGCTGAGGCGGGAGGATCCCAAATTCAAGCCCAGCATGGACAATTTATGACTTAGCAAGAACCTATCTCAAAATGAAAAATAAAGAAGGGCTGGGGCTGTAGCCCAGTGTGAAGGCTGTGGATTCAATCTGCAGTACCACATGCACAAACACACGAAAGCTTAGCTTAGTTTGGACTCCCCTGAAACAAAGATTTATGTGCAACTATCTTATTTGGGAGATGATTCTAAGAAGTAGTTTGGGAGTAGGAAAGTTACATACAAAGGCAAGAAAGCCAGTAAAGGATATGGTGATGAGTGAGTTGCTACTTTGGGTATCCAGGACTCTATCTTGTTGAGGACCTTTGAAAGTCTGTGTGGAACCAAATCAACCCCCAAGGTTGAAGGAAAGTGAGATACTTATCCACTGACGCCCATCCCATATCTTATTGGTTGGGAGTCCTTCTGGGTGGTTACTGGTGTTAGTCCTGGGTGTTACTGGGAGGGCACTTCAGACCTCTCCAGTGCATACTGATCACAGTTTAATAAAGAATGATTTCACCCAGGGAGGATGAAAGTAGTTGCTTGTACAATAACCCCTGTTGATGACTGCTGGGATGGGTCAAAGGGATATAGGTTGGGCTCTGCCGGTGCCTGCTAGAGCCACGACCCTGCCTGTGACTGGGGATTGTTTCTTCAACTATTAAAAAATGATAATAGGAAAATATCACAATTGGAAAGCTTTAACAAATATGATTTATTTTTCCCATTTTCAGACTATATTTTAGTGTATGTGCTTTATTATGCACATGATACATTAGAGCAGTAGAACACAAATATAATTTAGAAACAAATGTATCTGCATCAGCAGTCATATTCAAAACATTTTCATTGAGGTAGGTGTCTGGATCAAAAAGGTTTTAGTGTGCACTCTTCTAAGGGGGTTAGAATGGCAGAATGATCTCCGAGTTCACTAACAAATCCCGTTGAAACCTCTCACATCAGAGTAGTTATGCAATAAAAGCCATAAACTTCTTTTCCACAAAGGTGTCATACAAAGACCATCTCCTCTGCTTTCATAGAACTTCTAGCTATCTAGTTGCTTTTTAACATCTCTTTGGCTGTCATGGTATTTAAGAGCAGGTTGTCTTATACATGAAAACAACAAAATGTGGGATTCGTGGTGGACAGAGAAGGGAGGAAATAATAAAAGGAGATGGTATTGAAATGATGGGGCCCGAGGGTCCAATTTGTGGGCCTCACTTGGCCAGTGGACTCTCAGAGAAGGTGAGCTCCCTCTCGTGAGTCTGGCCATGATGCTGTCCATGCTGAAAAGGATCACTTGCCTGGGGGGTGGTGTGGGAGTAGGTGGAGAGCCACAAGAACTTACTGTTTGAACAGACTGACTTTTCTCATTCACTATGTGGGAACTCTTTGTCTTCTTTAGCCTAACTGGGCCAACAGGTTTTGCTAAATTAAGATTTTTCTGGGACCTGCTCTCGTTACTGGTAATTAATGTGACAGTGGTCTGGATTAATCATTTATAGTGTCTCCAGAACAGTGAACTTCAAGAAGTGTTAGAAAAGTACGGGCCAAGTGACTTGGGCTTGGGTATTCTGTTTCTGCCATAGGAACTAAAGGATAAATTTGGAAGGCTATGTCTTTCTCACAGCTAGATTACTGCCAAAATATGTGAGCTCTGCACACCACTTAACCACAGACAATCAATAATTGTGGACTGAGTGTCTGTGCCAAGGCCTGTGGTGGAGAAAGGAAGGAAATAATAAAGGTAGGAAGGAAGAAGGAAGGGAGGAAGGAAGGGAGGGAGGGAGGAGAGGAGAGAAGAGAGAAGGGGAGTGAAGGGAAGGGAAAAGAAGGACTGAGGAAGGAGGGAAGGAAAGGAAAGGGAGTAAAGAGAGAAGAGAAGGAGAAAAGAGGGGAAGAAGGAAGAAGAAAGAAAACAAAGAAGGAGTAGAAATTATCCTTGACTTCCATAAACGGCAGCTAACTGCAATCAAGGCTGCATACGGCGATCGCCAAATGAAGGGGGAAACATGGAAGCATTTGGAGAACTTAGATAATAAGTTGTGGCGGTCGGGGCAGCATGTGGGAAGAAGTGAACTCTAAGGTCAAGAGGATTCTCAGAAGTGGAGGGATTGTGCAAACAGATCACTGGGCCCCCACTTCCAGAGTTTCTGAGTCAGCCAGCCTGGGTTGTAGCCCAAGCATTTGCATTTCTAACCAGTTCCTAGGGGAAGCTGAACTTGTTGATCCAGGGAGCACATATTAAGAACCACAGCTCGGAAGGATTTTAGTTACGTCAGAGGGAGAAGACTGTCAAGGGTTGAGATGAAGAAATCGTGAAGAGGAACAAAGTAGGAGAAAGAGGAAGATGTGTTTTGGAGGATTCTGAAGTGAAAAGCTTGTATAATACAAGAGTGAGAGATAAGAATGCAAAGGATTTTGGAATTTATCCTGTCAGCAAATGAGAGTCGTTGAACATGTTTGAGTAGTGACATGACATATGGAAACTTTATTTTAGGACTATTTCATCTGCCTGCAGTATACTCCATCATGCTGCACAGGGCAGAGGAAGAGATAGATGCAGAAAAGGCATGTAGGAGGTTATAAATTTATTTAAGTTGTTTTAAAATCTATTTATATGCTGTTCTTTCCAAACAGAGGTGAAGAGAGAAGTGCACCCTGAGGGGTTATATTTTGGTGAAAAGTGGGGCCCAGCAATCCTCTCAGGAAAGAAGACAGAGGCAAACAAATGGAGTCTGCACTTTGGACTGCTGTTATTCAAGTTTTCCTAAGAAGTGACAGCATGGAAATCCTCAAGCCTGCTCAGAGTCTGCACCAATTTCATGGGAGAATCTGCAGATTTTCAGGCAGTAAGTTGATCCGTGATGGCCTTCAACCCAGGAGTGAGGAATTCTCTGTTTATAGTTTTGACTCAAAAAGGATCCAAATCTGCCCCACCCTGGAAATGCATCATTAAGGGGGAATTTTCAGTGTTTAAAAATGGTTTACAATAAGATCACGTTGAATTTTGTTCTTTTTTCCTTTTATGAAGATAAATGCAATCTGTAAAATATTGTCTCAAAAAAGAAAAGACAAATGCAGTCTGTTTGACACTGATTCTTCATCAGGCAATGCTGTAGGTGCCCCCCAATACACACACCTTTGATCACAGGCTGGGGCTCTCCTCTGAGACAGATGCTCAAGCATATTTCTTGCATAAGGTGGAATCAGTGTGGGTGAACCTGACAACTGCCTATCAGGAGCCCTTGGAAATGTCCATGAGAGACAAGGGTGAAGACTTGGGAAACAATCCAAAGAAATTCCTTTTGATGGCCCACATTATGAGTTGACACTGATATAGCGATCTGTGAGGCACCAAAGTAAACCTGCCCTAAGGAGCCTGGATCCAACCAAGGGGCAGGTCAGATTCAAAATAAACCTCTGCCATCTCCAAAGCCCTCTGAGCTTCTGTCTTCAGTCATGCTTCATTATGGAACTGCTTCTTTCCTCCGTGGTTTTTCCCCATTTCCTGCTTTTCTCCTTCTTCTTTAGCCACCACTTAGCTCCCTATGGGTTGAATAATAATTTAGTATGAGTTCAATTTTTTCGGCATGTTTTGCAATAGTAGTTTGTTGCCTTTATTCTTTACGGCTAGAGGGGTGGTGGCCTGGTATGACTGCCCCAATTTTAAAGGCAGGACAAAAAGGGATAATGGACCTGGTGAATTGCCAGAGATGAAAGGAATGCGATTAACACCCATTACTTTTTACCCCGGCAGCTGAAATAAACATAAGAGCTGGATTGTAATAATTATTTGGGAAAGAATTGGAAAACATCATTTTTTGTGATACTCTTATAATGAATGTGGTTACAGAAAAGATAGCTATTGCTAGTTTTTAATGCAGTGGAAGTTATGAACATATTTCTGATTCCTTTAACACATGCCATTTTCTCATGCACAAAACGGAGCTAATACAATAATTGGTATCTACCTTATAGGGTCATTGTAAAGGATTAAATGATTTAAAGCGTGTCTAGCACTTAGAACAGTGTATGGCATCTAACAAGCACTCAGTAAATTTATGATTGTTATTATTATTATATCACCACCAATTTGTTTTAGGATGACAACCTCAGTATTCAAATATTCCAAAAATGTATACCCCACAGTGCCTAAATGAAAAAGAATCATACTGGTTTTCCTGAAAACCTTATTATAATGATAAAAGAAGGGGTGGAGATTGAGAGAATGAGCAGCTCGCTACTCTCCCAGAACATTTGGGAAATGAAACCCTTTATTTGAAATTATTTGTATGAAGGCTGGAGCCCCCACCCCCAGGAAATGGAGCCTAAACGTTGCAGATGCTTGACACAGTAATTTCTCAGTCACCAGGAAGCCAAGAGTCTACTGTGATCCAGCCCTGATGTGATGCCCACATGTGTCTCTGACTGGTAAGGCAACCACAGCCGCTTGCATACCTGTGTCGCCTCTCCGAGATAAGGCTCTTATGTCATCTCATCCCTTCTGTGCTCTTAGTCAAAGATTGCTCTGCTCTGCTTTTCGCCTCTCTTGCTCTTTCTGTCTTCTCAGTCCTTTTCCCAGTGTCCCCTGGAACTCCAGTACTCTCTTCCATAGCAAGCAACCTGTCTACTTCCACCAGTCCATCACCTAGTTATCATTCAAATTTAGATCGCCGCTGAGGCTCTAGTTCCTAAGACTCCCTTTGGCAAGTCATGTTTATTTCCCTGAGTTTCACACAGATTATAATCATCATCCACCCATTTTGGCTCCTCCATCTTTTGTTCTTCCACACTTATGTGAAAATCTTTTCACTTTGAGGCAGATGAGTACATGCACTTTTCCTTATCCATTGATCAAGTACAACTAAAACCCCTAGATATATAAAACAAACCTAAGAATACTATGAAAGGTGGAGAGAAGGAGGCAGACAAGCTAGGGACCTCAGGACCTGAGGAATAAAATGGTAATAATTCCCTTACATTTCATTTTGCCTCATCTATCCCAGACTTGGACCTAAAGAGGGTCCCAGGGTGTATGGAAACAACAATAGACAAAGCAAAAAGGCCAAACAAAAGCCTGCTTTCTCCACCCAAAGTACTAGCAAAATGGCTGATATGACAGAACCTTTAGAAAATAACCACTCCCCTCCAATCAAACGCCACAGAAAGAACTGTGGCCTCAGCCCTCAGCAGCACCAGAAAAGGCCAAGTGAGGAGTCCAGACTTCTGCTGTGCATAGCTGCAGCAGTGTCCCCCTCAGCAGCGTGATGGCAGAGGAGGAAGTCAAGACTTTCATCCCTGATGGGTGGCAGCTAGCATACTCCCCTGTGGGAGTCCTGGATTCCCACACTCCCCTGACAGTAAGGAGCCACCCACCATTCTGCATCCACTGGGGTGGTGAATTTCTCACCAGAAATCATAGAGGCCAGAAGGGAGCAGCACAACATTTTTCAAGTATTGAAGGAAAAGAACTGTCAACCTCAAATTCTACATCTAGTAAACATATCCATGAGAAACGAAGAAGGAATCAAAACACTCTCTAGTGAAGAAAAGTAAGAGAAGGAATAGTGGAGAATTAGTACTTTCACCAGCACCCAGTGGTACTGAGGCCTCCATATGGAGTTGGAACTCCCCTCAGATGATGATACAGGCCTATTGGGGAACCTGGAGTTCTATGCTTTCCTGCGAGGGACTGGTGAAACTCCTGCTTACCCTATCAGAGCTGCATCAGAGAAAGCCAGCTAAAGCTTAAATAAGATCCAGAGTATCATGGAATAACCATCCAGGTTTCAATTTAAAAATCACTTATCATACAGGAAAAGATCAACTTGAGTGAAAAAGAAAATTAATAGATGTCAACACTGAGATGGCAGAGATGTTAAGACTACATGGCATAAAGTTAAAAGCAGCCATCACAAAAAAGCCTCGGTAACATTTACAAAAGTAATACACACAAATGAAGTAGAAAGTTTCTGCAAAGAAAGAGAAGATGTAAAGAAGAAACAGAGCTGAAAATACAAAAACCAGAATAAACTCAGTGGATGGGCTTAATAACAGAATTGAGAGGACAGAGAACAAGTAGACTTGAAGAAGAAAAACAATAAAAATTACCCAGTGTGAACAACAGAGAAAAAAAAGATGGAAAAAATGATTAGAACTACAACAAAGGCTCTAAGTCATGAAAGTCTGAGTCAGTGAAAGTCTTGGAAAGAAGGAGGTAGGTGGGGCTCCCAAAGTGCTCAAAGAAATACACTGAAAATTTTCCAAATTTGGTTAATATGATAATGTACAGCCCCCAGAAATTGAGCAAAGCTCAAAAAGATGAATTCACACCAAGTCACACAGTACTCAAACTTCTGAAAACTAACGTCAAAACAGTGAAAGTGAAATAACACATTATTGATAGAGGAAAAACAATTCAAAAGACAGTGAATTTCTCACCAGAAATCATAGAGGCCAGAAGGGAGCAGCACAACATTTTTCAAGTATTGAAGGAAAAGAACTGTCAACCTCAAATTCTACATCTAGTAAACATATCCATGAGAAACGAAGAAGGAATCAAAACAATCTCTAGTGAAGAAAAGTAAGAGAATCTGCCACTGGGAGACATACTCAGAAGGAAAGGTCAAAGGAAATTCTTTAAACAAAGGAAATGATATAAGAAAGAATCTTAGACTATCTAGAAGAACCCCAAAAAACTGTAAAAATGGGTAAGTACCTTTTCTTTCCCTGTAATCTTCTAAACTGTTTGCTCTTTGAAGCGAAACTTATAACATTATGTAATCTGTTTGTACATGTGTTCAGAGAAAATATCTAAGACAATTGTGTTATAAACAAAAGAAGATAGAGTTTTTCTACTAACTTGAACTGATAAAATGTATAGTAAGCTATAATAAATTAAATATCTATAACATTATACCTACAGTAACCACTAAAAAAGCTGCACAGTGAGATACACTCAGAAAACTATAAATATACAAAAATTTAATTCCACAACATGTTCAACTAAGCCACAAAAAGGCAGGAAAAAAAACTAGGTGTGTTAAACAGAAAACAAATAGAAAATTAAATTATAAAATAGAAGGTATAAGCCTTGATATATCAATCATTGCATTAAGTGTAACAGGTCTGAAATACATTAATCAATAGGCAGAAATTGGCTTGGTGTAATTAAAAAACACAAATGTATGATGTCTACAAGAAACTAACTTCAAATATAATGATATAGATATGTTGAAAGTAAAAAGATACATAGTGGAAACATTAGTTATAAAAAGAAGTGGTTATATTAATATTAAATAAAGTAGACTTTGATGTGAAGAAAAGTATCAGACATTATTTTCCATAATTATAAAAGGGTTAACCACAAGCAAGCATAGCATACTTAAATGCATGTGCATCACATGACAGAACTGCAAAATATGTGAAGAAAATTATATGACACAGATAAATTCACAATAATGTTTAGAAACTACACAATCCCTCTCTTAATAATTGGTATACTATCTTCTAAACAGAAAATTGAGTAAAAGTATAGAATAATCATCCAACAGCTCTACCAACCAGCGAGACTTAATATTGCACCCAACAATAGATGCATATCTATTCCTTTTAAGTCCCTGCTGATTATGTACCAAGATAGACAATATCCTGCCCATAAAACAAACCTCGACTCATTCAAAATAACTGAAATAATACACAATATATTCTCCAACCCCAATGGCTTCAAACTAGAAATCAATAACTGTAAGATAGTAGGAAAATCTCTAAACAGTTGGAAGTTACATTCCACACTTATAAATAAAATGTGTCAAAGAGGAGTTCTAAGGAAAATAAAACCAAAACATTCAATTGGATAAAAATGAAAATATACATATCAAAATAGGTATGTGACACCCAGCAACAGCTGGGAGGAAAATTTTTAGCACAAAGTGTCTAAATTAGAAAAGAAGGAAAGTCTCAAGTCAATAATATAAGCACCCATCTGAAAAATTTAGGCCAGCAAAAATATACCCAAAGCAAGCAGGACAGAAATAATAAGAGCAAAAAATCAATGATATTGACAACAGAAAAACAATAGAGAAGATCAATGAAACAAGCTTGTTTTGTGAAAAAAAAATCAATAAAATTGACAAACTTGCAGCAAGACTGACAAATAAAAAAAGAAGAGCAGATACAATTGTCAACATCAGGAATTAAATAGGGGTTATCGTAACAAACCTTCAGACAACAAAAGCAAAATAAGGAAATACTATGAAAACTCTACACATATAAATTTGACAATTTAGATGAAATGTAATAAGTCCTCAAAAAGTGCAAACTACTATGACTCACCCAATAAGAAATAGACAATTTGAATAGTCCTTTGACTATTTTTTTATTTGTAAAGATAAAGAACAAAAACACATTAACAAACAAACAGACATAAACAAAACAACACCCAGACAATAGAAGCAATACAGAGTTTCAGACAAGGTGATAGAAAATTGATAACATATGTTGTATTACATATTGTTATCTTTAAGAAACTGAATTTTTAATTTTAAAACTCCTCTAAAAGAAAGTGGCAAGCCCAGGTGGTTTCACTGGAAAATCCTACCAAATGTTTAAAGAATCAACCTTAATTCTACAAAATCTCTTACAAAAGATAGAAGAGGATGGAACACTTGTATCTCATTTTATTAAACTAATATTATTCTGACACCAATCCAGATGAAGACAGTACTAAAAAGGAAATGATTTCTCACACAAGCATAGATTTTAAAATCCTTAACAAAATTTTAGCAAATCACGATTATATAAAAAGAATCAACACCATGACCAAGTGAGACTTAATCTACAGACACGAGACTGGTTCAATTCAAAATTAAGCAATTTAAAACGAAAAATCACAGGATGATATCCATTGATCCACAAAAAGTATTTGACAGCCCAACACCTATTTATGATAAAAAGAAAAATCCCAAAACTAGAAATTGAGGGAAAAGTTCCTCGACCTGATAAAGAACATCTACCAAGAAACTACAGCTAACATTATGGCTAATGATAAAAGATTGATTTTCTTCCCTAAAATCACGATGAATGCAAAATGTTTGTTTTCACCATTCTTATTCAATGTAGTACTAGAGGTTCTAGCCAGCATAATGAGAAAAGAAAAAGAAATAAAAGGCATAGACAACAGAAGGAAAGAAGTGAAACTGTCCCAAATTACTGGTAACATGATTTGTGTATATAGAAAATTCCAAGAAATCTGCAAACTATTTTTGAATGAATGACTGTGTTCAGCAAGAAGTAAAATAAACAAAATCCAATCTCATTTCTATATAGTAGCAATGAACATAAAATTAAAAATACAACACCATTTAAAATCACTAAAAATGCAAATACTCTTGTGTACATGTAGGAAAACATGTATTAGACCTGTGTGCTGAAAAATATGACACAGATGAAGCAAGAAAAAAGATATGCATAAATGGAGAGATAGACCATGCTCAGAGATTGAAAGACATAACCTAGAAAAGATGTCAATTCTCACCAAACTGATATACAGGTGTAAAGCTATTTCTATCAAAATCCCAGAAAGAATTTTTTTGTAGGAGTAGATAAAATTATTCTGTGATTTGTAAAAAGATGTAAAAGAACTACACTAGTTAAGATATTTGACAAGAGAAGAATATGTTAGGAGCAATAACGTTATCTACTACTAATGCTTGCTAAATAGCTACTGTAGTCAGAAAGGTATGGTTTGTGGAGGGATACACGCATAGCTCCATGGAAGAGAATATAGAACTCACAATGATACCCACATATGAATACACCCAACTGATTTTTGACAGGTGCAAACACAAAAGAGAAAGGACAGCCTTTTCAATAAAGGTGTTGGAGCAACTGAATAGCCATAAAAAAAGAAAAAGAACTTGGACCTAAATCTCACACATCATGCATAAAGTAACTCAAAATGGATCAAAAACTTATATGCAAAATGTAGAATTATAACAAATTTTATAAAAAAAAATAGCAGATGGTCTTTGTGATCCTGAATGAGGCAAGAATTTCTTAGACTTGACACCAGAAGTATGGTATGATCCATAAAAGGAAAAACTGATCAGTTGGACTTTACCTAAGTTAAAAGATTTTCCTCTGTGATAACTCTTGAAGAGAAGGCCAAAGCAAGTTACAGACTAGGGGAGAATACTGCAAGCCACAAATCAAACAAAAGGCTGTACCTAGAACATAGAAAAAACTCAGTAGTAAAAAACAATTATAAAATGGACAAAAGACATGAACAGACATTTCAAGTTAGCAAGTAAACACATAAAAATGTGGTCAACATCATGAACCTTTAGTAAAATACCAATTCAAACCACAATGAGCTATAACTACATCTATCAGAATGGCTAAAATAAAAAAGGAGTGACACCACCAAATGCTGGCCAGTGGTGACCAGAATGCAAAGAAATTGGATCATTCATATACTACTGATGGCAATATAAAATGGCACAACTCTGGAAAATAGTATGGTAACATTTTTTAAATTGAAGCATGCAACTGCCATGCAATTCAGCAACTGTACTATGGACATTCATCCCAGAAAAATGAAAACTCATGTTCCTGCAAAAACATGTACCTGAATGTCCATAATAATCCCAAACTGAAAATGACCCAAATGTGCTAGCACCAGAGAAAGGCTACACAGGCTATGGTGTTACTCAGCAATGAATAGGAAGGAAACATTGAGTTACAAAACTAATTGGATGAATCTCTAGGAAA
Source organism: Chinchilla lanigera (assembly GCF_000276665.1). Classification (NCBI taxonomy): domain Eukaryota; kingdom Metazoa; phylum Chordata; class Mammalia; order Rodentia; family Chinchillidae; genus Chinchilla; species Chinchilla lanigera. The sequence goes on along the minus strand of NW_004955519.1, from coordinate 462,624 downwards.
TTGTACTGTTTGAAATAAAAGCCAATCCCAAAAGATTAAAAGTTGCTTGATACTAATTACATAATATTTTGAAAGGACAAAATTTTAGAATTTAAAGAGCAAAGTGGTGGTGCCAGTGGTTAGGGACTGAGTGGAGGAGTAAAAGAGGTGGTTTTGATTATAAAAGGACAATAGGAAATATCTTTAGGTGACAGAAATATGCGTATTGTGATTGTGTCAATATTGTTGTGATATTGTAGCATAGTTTTGCAAGATATTATTTGGAGAAACTAAATAAAAGTAGATGAGAAATCTCTAATTATTTAATAACATGTGACTCCATGTTTACATAACTCATAATAGCTAAATCATGGAAGGGGTATAGATGTCTATCAACAGATGAATGGATAAAGAAAGTGTATATATAAACAGTGGAGTACTACTCTGCCATAAAGAAGGATAACGAGTTATTTGTAGGAAAACTGATGCACCTTGAGACCATAATATTAAATGAAATAAATCAGACACACAAATTTAAGTATCACATGTTTTCTCTTATATAAGAAGCATAAAATACAAATAAAGAGCAAAATAAAAGATAATAAGAAACAGAGAACTAAAACTTTCTCACATGTAAAGGGGACCAAGAGATAGGGGAGAAGGGGATGAAAAAATAAAAAGATATGTTATGTACATGTACCAACAATGACAATTACCATTATGTACTGCAAAGATGTATTACTTGAAAATTAAAATAGTATAATTTAATTTAAAAGCAAAAATCCTGATTTTATGATTTTTTTATAATTAAGTTTATTGGTACAATTTAGATATGCAAAATGATCACATTTACCATAGGGAATTTTTACCTGTACATAATATATCTTAGTTCTTCTTTTTCTCTGCACCCCTTTAATTTTTATCTTCTAGCTGTACCACTCATTATCTCTCTCTCAGTGCCATCTACCGGATGAGACTCTGTAGCTTGCACTAGGGAGGAGCAGTGGACATGGTTAGAAGTGGGTAGTTTCTGAGTGTGCTTTGAAGATTGAACCAAAAGTATTTGCTAGTGGATCAAGCATAGAAAATAAAAGAAGGGATCAAGCATGACTCTGAAGTTCTTCCTCAGCCACCTGGTTGATGGATTTATTATTTCCTTAGATGAGAAAGACTGCAGGAGAAGCATGCTATGTTTGGGGAGAAATTTGGGAATTTGGATGTAGACGCGATTTCCAGTAGACATCCAAGTAGAAAGGTATGGCAGGCAATTAGACACATGAGCCTGGGGCTGAGAGGTTAGATCTGGAGAATTACAACGAGGAGCCATCAGTACATGCAACAAATGGAGTGGATCTAGTCATGAGTGTAGGTAAGATTGCTTCCATGATATGTATAGGAGAGAAGTAGCCTGGGTTTAAACCCTGGGATTCCAAAATTTAGAGGCCTGAGAAATGAAGAGAAAGCAGCAAAAGCAGTGAAAGGCAGTGACTAATCAGATGGAGAAGAGCTGTAGAAAAGTAGAATTTGGGAAACAAATGCTAACTCTGAATACCCTCCTTGACCTTTTAAATGGATGGATTATCCCCTGGTTTCAACCTCAGCTCTTTTGCCCACCCTGTGTATGCAGATTCTCCCCAAAATGACTGTCTTCAATATTGATCTGTTCTTTAAAGTTCCAACTCATGAAAATCATTGATTGTCCAACACTGCTGAGATAGCACCTAGGCACCTGTTCTAGTTATTCATTAATGCATAGCATTATTCATTAATGCACAGCATTAATGGTGTGGCTTCAAACAATACCAATCATTTATTATCTCTCGCAGTGTGTGTGGGTCAGGAACTCGGGAGTGGCTTGGTTGGGCAGGTTTTGGCCCAGGATCTCTTAAATGGCTGCAGATGATTGAAATTGAAATCCTCTGAAAGCTCACTCACTCACAAAATCTGGCATTTGGGCCGGGAAGACTCAAACCATTGGTCCAGGTACAACTCATCAATCTTGGATTTATACAATGCACAATGCAATTTCAGGGTACAACATTTTCAAGCATATATAAAGCAGTATCCATCACCATCTAATTCTCCAGGTTGGCACAGCCTAAGTACATTCCAGAACTCATTGGTTTGGAACCAGAAATAGATGTTGGTTTTCCAGATATGGGACAGAATCTTACCAGATAGGATTATATTATACTTGTGTATCTATCCCGGTCAGTCTTTCCTTCTGGAATGGTACTGCACTACACCCCAAATTGTTTTCCTCAAACCTAAAATCACTACACTTCTCCATATGACATAGCAAGCAAAATTTATGATGTTGAAAAGCCCTACAAGTCTCTTGTGAGCTCTGGAGTACTTGCCATTGCATGAGCATGTTGTGTGTCAGGGTTATCAGACATCTTGCTTTACCAAGACAAATGGCTCAAGTTTTATGCTTGTGGTCCCATCCTAAATTCTAATAGTGCCCTTTTACTCATTCTCAAAATTTTCTGATTAGAAGTCTCTTATATTTTTATATAAATTTTTCTATGCATTTCCTGGTTTCAGTCAGATTATTTCAGAATAATCTCTATGCATTTCCTGGTTTCAGTCAGATTATTTCAGAATTGAGCTAGATGTGTAAATTATTCCTCTGGGAGGTAATAGGTCAGTGGTAGCAAACCGATGGCATGCATGCCACAATGGACTGTTCGTATCAGTGAAAGCTCTAAAAAGTTAGTCGTCACTGCAGTAGGTGGGTGTGTCACCAAAGGGTTCTGAAAGAGAAGAACCAGATTTTCCCTGAGTGTGGGGGTGGGAAGTGTCCAATGTCAAAAGGTAAATCTAGACAGACCTTAAGTGCAAAGTCATCATCTTCATAATAGTAGTAATTAAAGCATCCAGAAGCTTTCTTAACTCACATCCACTTACTTGATTCACCTGATTAACCATATTCCCCAGTGGAAGCAATATAGTAAGTCCCTGACTTATGGACATTAGAGTTGCAAACTTTCACGTGTATATTTTATAAAATTCACAAGCGTACTATATAAGACTCAGTTTGTCAGATTACAAATGAATCCTATTTACAAACAGTCTCCTGGAAAAGAACTCACTCATAAGTTGGGGACTTACTGTACTGAAGCCTAGGGCCCACAACTTCCAGGGCTAAAGGCCTATTATCTAAGATATAGAATACTTCTGTTTCCTCATGTAGCAGAGTGAGGTAAGTTTGCTTGTACCTGTTATTAGAATTATGTAATATCACTAGATGTGACTTGAATTAATGAACAAAGACCGTAAAAATCCTGAATCACTGATAGACTTGATTAAGGCAAATTTCTGGGAGTAAAAGAAAAAGACCATCATTTTATGTGTTGTAGATTTAGCTGTAAAAAACAGGAAAAAAAAGATTAAGTGAACTCTAGAAAAAGTCTATACTCAGATTTCTTCACAAATATGAAAAAATTATAAGTTTTGCTATTCAGCAACTTTTGAATACCCTTTCTAGATCGGATGCATATCTTCCTTCAGGTAAAAGCCAGAACTTATTCTCCTTTATCATACCTTGCAGCTAGCCAACGGGAACATGACCCAGGTTCTGGCAGTTGAGATTTAACTTGGAAGTGGACAAATATTTATGGAACACTTGCTAGATGCCGAGTATTGGTCTAGACACTATGAAGAGGAGTGAAGAGTAGAGGGCATGCTGTCTTAATTCAGGATACCTGTCACTATGATTAGAGGCTCCCCAGAAGTACTGTGTGGTAGAGTAGGATGGGAAGTGCCTTCAGGAACATGGTAAGTACCAGACAAAATGATGGGGCCCAGGCCCAAGCAGAATGAGGCTTCCCCATGCTGGGGTGCTAGGAATAGGGGCTGCATGTTCCTAAGCAAAGAGTGGAAGGAGTGGGTTCTAGAGGCTCCATCCCACATGGTTCAGAATGGCCCAGGATACTGGGGCAACTGCAGCAGTAACTAAATGTTTTCAAGGGTACCTCTCATCTCTCATCAGACAGTGAATTCTTTTTTTTAGACAGGGTCTTGCTACGTAGTTCAAGCTGGCCTAGAACTCACTGCACAGGCCAGGCTGGCTTCGAGTTCTTGGCAATCCTCCTACCTCAGCCTCACGAGTGCTAGGAGTACAGGTGTGTGCCACCACACCTGCCCAGTAAATTTTTATGTACCCTGGGCCAGGAATTAACATTGCCCCATCAAATTCTTACAATACAGAATTTCCAAGAGTCATATGATATCATTTATGTGAAAACACTTAGCACAGTGCCTGGGACACAGGAGGTATTCAATTTATTTGAAGGTTTAATTATGTAGAGCTAGCTACATAGTTTATGGGGCCTGCCCCAGTGCAAAATGAAAATGTGGTGTTCTCTCTCCCTCTCCCTCCCCCTCTCTGTCCCTCTCTCTTTCTCTCATTACAGTGGTTCTATAAAGGAAAAACAAAAGTTTAAATTACTGCAATAAATTGTAAAATATTATCACATATACTGTGTTTGATAGCTGATGGCTACGAACCACTCTCCCCAGCTGCCATTTCAACCCTCTGCACTGAGATGGGGGTGAGGCTAGGATCAGTAGCTCTTGGGAAGTCCAGCTAGGCTTCACATCACAAATGGATAACTTTCAGAATCTTTAAACATCTGTTCCAGAGCAGGCGTGGTACCTCAATTTAGGGTAGGAAAGGCTTGACCCCACTGAGACAGAGCCTCCACTGAGCTGTGACACTGCCAACCTGAGGCAAGATGGCTACATCCTGCCCAAGTCTACTAGGAGTGGAGGGCAGTTAGGCATGAGACACCTGGGGAGATCGAAGACACCAAAGGTATAGGGAGCAGGTGACCATGATCCTTCTCCACAGAGGTGGGGGGAGGTAGGACTGTATGTGAGCTGAGTCTCCAAGACCTACCATCTGTTCCTGTTTCATTGTATTTCACTAAGAAAGCTAACATTATATAGAATTTCAAGACAGTGACAACATATCATTAAACCCAATACAAGGCTCCTCTGAGCAGGGAGTCCCAGGTAACTACACAGGTGCAGAAGCATGATACTGGTTCCATTCACCATCTGCTTAAGGACTTATCCCAGCAATTCCCTCTCCTACAGCACTGATTTCTGTAGATGTTCTGGAGCAAGCAGACCATCCTACACTGACATCTTGACTGGTTAATCTTAATTGTTAGTTCGCCTGCATTAAGAGACTCCTGGAAAGGTGATAGTACTGTGAGGGAACTATTTTCATTGTGGATTAAACCACTGAGGTTCATAGCTGAATGTACTTTTACGAGTGGGGTCCAGCTAGAGGGAGTGGGTCACTGAGGGTGTGCCTTGGAGGGGTAAATCTCTCATTGGCACTTTTCACCTGTGCTCTGCTTACTAAAACACATGACATGAACAACTCTTCCCTCACAGTACTATCACCTTTCCAGGAGTCTCTTAATGCAGGCGAACTAACAATTAAGATTAACCAGTCAAGATGTCAGTGTAGGATGGTCTGCTTGCTCCAGAACATCTACAGAAATCAGTGCTGTAGGAGAGAGAATTGCTGGGATAAGTCCTTAAGCAGATGGTGAATGGAACCAGTATCATGCTTCTGCACCCTGTGTAGTTACCTGGGACTCCCTGCTCCTCTGCCATGATGTTTCCGCCTTGGAGCCAGCTGATCCTGGACTAAAACCTAAGAAACTACTAGCCAAACAAAATCTGGCCTGTTTTAAATTGTTTGTGTCAGGTATTTTGTTCCAGCAATGGGAAAGCTGACTAATACACATCTTCATAATATAAAACACACTCATATCTCTCTCAAATCTTCACTCAATGCCAGTCACTGTTCTGGTTTTTTTATTCCCATTTACACCTGAATTTCTAGAATGAGTTTTCTTTACTTGCTTGCTTCACTTGCCCTCCTGTTTTATGAATATACTCCAATCAGGTTTTGTTCACTGTGGCATTGAAATTAACTATTTTCATCATTGCTTGTTTCTCTTCTTACCTTTTTCCTTGCTTACTCACAGACAGGGATCACTTGAGCATCCTGCTGAGTAGCTGCAATGTGCTCTCATATGGATATTTCCATTAGTGCTGCCATCTCTTCTCTGAGGTTGAAAATGGAATTTGAGACAATTTCTTTAGGCCCTGTCTCAACGGAGGCTTCTCTTCCTAGAGAACATCTCAGCCCCAGCAAAGATTCAAGGGAAAAATCAAGCTGCCTTCACTGAGAGTTGATTTAGTTTTCGGCGGCTCTTTTATTCCTCATGAAAGAGAAGGCCTGTGCAGACTGAAAAACAACACTACTGAGAATGTTCAAACACTCTGAATTCAGAACATTCCCAAGTTATCATGGCTATAAGATATTTATCTAGAGACAATACTTTGAGTTCCACATTTTCTACTGCTATTTTCTACTATAAACATACCCTCAGAATTCAAATTAGGGCCAAGAGAGTGTTACTGTTAGTTATAAGACACCTGGCTTTTGGATATTTAAATAGATATTCTCTAATCATACTTCCAGTTAATATATTTAAAAATTAGGAATATTTCTTCCTCTTTATTATTCTTTTTTCCATTTTTTTGCTTTAAAGAGAATTAAAAATAACACAATAACAACAGTATAGACAAAAACAGAACAACACAAAAACAATAACAAATGATACAGTGTTTCAACACAAAATAATAGGAATTAAGAGTGGTTGTTATACTACCCATTGTTACCTTCAACAAAGCTGCTCACATTACCATATGTAAGGATGCAAGATTGACCAAATCATTAAAAACAATAAAAAATATTTTAAAAAAAGCTTTAGAAATGATACAGAGCTTCACTAAATGAGATGGTAGGAATTCACCAGTGTTTATTATATTGCATATTGTTATCTTCAAATTAGTTGGTCGGATTACCAGATATAAGCATGCAAAATTGGTGAAGAAAATTAAGCATTAATTGTTCTTTTCAATAAGCCAATAAATATCAGCAGTACAATTCTCCCAGCTATCTTTATATATATTTTCCCCATCCTTTCTTTTTCTCCTTTCCCTCATCCCAATTGTTCCTCCACTTTGAGAATTTCTTTCTGTTTCACAGTATCTATTGTACCTTTTTGGTTTTATTCACTCATTCAGGTTCTTACACTGTAGAGACAATATGATATTTATACATGTGGGTCTGATTTTTTCACTTATGAGTATGGTCTCTATTTGCATCCAGTTACCTATTAAAGCCTTGACTTTATCTTTTTTAATAGCTGAGTAATACTCCATTGTATAAAAATATCACATCTTTTTTATCCATTCCTCAGTGGATGGGCATTTGGGTTGTTTCCAAGATTTAGCTATGACAAATTGTGCTGCTATAAACATGGGTGCACATATACTGCTGTGGTATGATGTTTTTAATTCTTCTGAGAAAATATCCAGAAGGGGAATAGCTGGGTTAAGTAGGACCTCTAATCCTAGTTTCGTGAGTAATATCCACACTGATTTCCACACTGGTTTCACCAGTCTACACTTGCACCAGCAGTGGAGAGGGGTTCCTTTTTCCCCACAGCCCCACCAGCATTTGTTCTTGGTTGATTTCTTAATGATAGCCATTCTTTCTGAGGTGAGAGGGAATCTCAGTGTTGTTTTAATTTGTATCTCTCAAATGACCAATGATATTGAACCTTTTTTCATATATTTGCTTGCCATTTGCATTTCCTCATCTGAGATGTGTGTATTCATCTCAGATACCAATTTTTGGCTTGGGTCTTTGGATTTGGGGGGCCTGATTTTTTTTTTTAATTCTTTATATGTTCTGGATGGAAGTCTGAGGGAGAGGTGGCTAAAATTGTTCCCCAATTCGTGGGTCTACTTTTTACTCTGTTGGTGATTTCTTTTGATGTGCAAAAACTTCAAAAAGATGAGATCCCAGTTGTTGATTCTTTGAAGTATTTCCCATGCAGATTGGTTTTTGTCCATGAACTCTCTGCCTACCCCTATGTCTTCAAGACTTTCATCTAGTATCTTTTCAAGTAGATTTAGTGTTTCTGTTTTAATATTTAGATCTTTGATCCATTTTGACTTTAATTTAGTGTATGGTTATAGACATGGGTCTAGTTTTAGTTTTTGACATGTGGTAAGCCAATTTTTCCAGCACCATTCATTAAAGAGGCTATCTTTCTTCCAGTGAACATGTTTGACCCCTTTGTCAAAGATAAGGTGACTGAGTTTGTTTAACATTGTGTCTGCATCTTCTTATCTGTTCCATTGATCCTTATGTCTGTTTTTTTTTTTTTTGCCAGTATCATGCTGATTTTATCATACTAGCTTTGTAATATAATTTCAAGTCAGGGATTATGATGCCCCCTGCCTTTCCTTTGTTGCCCAGGATTGCTTTTGCTATTCTAGGTCTCTTCTGACTCCAGATAAATTTTAGAAATGTTTTCTGTAAGGTATACTAATGGTATTTTAATTGGGATTGCACTAAATCTGTACAACAATTTTGGGAGTATGGCCATTCTCACAAGGATAGCTCTTCCTATCCATGAGCAAAGAATATCTTGCCAGTTTTGAAATCCTTTTTGATCTCTTTCTTTAGAGTACTGTAATTTTCACTGTATAGATCTTTTACTTCCTTTATTAGATTGATTGCTAATTATTTCATTTTTTGTATGCTATTGTGAAAGGTGTGATTTTCCTAATTTCTCTCTCAGTCAATTTGTCGCTTGTGTATAGGAATGCTATTGATTTTTGAGTGTTGAATTTGTATCCAGCTATACTACTGAATTTGATTATTAAATCTATAAGACTTTTGGTGGAGTTTTTGAGGTCTTCTATATAGAGTATCATGTTATCTGTGAATAATGATAATTTCCCTTCCTCCTTTCCTATCCTTATCCTTTTTATTTCTTTCTCTTGTCTAATCACGCTGGCTAATATTTCCAGAACTATACTGAATAGGACTGTTGACAGTGGACATCCTTGTCTTGTTCCTGATTTTAAAGTGAAAGCTTTCAGTTTTTGTCCACTTAGTATGATGTTGGCTCTTGGATTATCATAGATGGCTTTTATCAATGTGAAGTAAAGTCCATCTCTTCCTATTTTCTGTAGGGTTTTTATCATGAATGAGTGTTGAACTTTATCAAAAGCTTTTTTCTGCATTTATTGAAATGATCATGTGATTCTTGGTTTGGGCTCATTTGATGTGGTGTATTACATTAATTGATTTGCATATACTGAACCATCCCTGCATTCCTGGGATGAATCCCACTTGCTTGTGGTGTATAATTTTCTTGATGATTTGCTGCATTCTGTTTACTAGTATTTTATACAGAATTTTGGCATCTATGTTCATTAGGGAGATTGGCCTGTAGTTCAATGTTTTGGTTGGGTCTTTCTTTGGTTTTGGTATCAGGATAATAGTTCCCTCCAGGAATGAGTTGGGGAGAATTCCTTCCTCTCAATTTCATTAAAGAGTTTGAGAAGAATTAGTGTTAAATCTTCTCTAAATATCTTGTAGAATTCAGCTGTGAATCCATCAGGACCTGGGCTTTTCTTCATTGGCAAGGTTTTTTTATTACATTCTCAATGTCATGGGCTGATATTGAGTTATTCAGGATTTTTATATCTTCTTCATTTAGCTTAGGTAATTCATATATATCTAGCAACTTGTCCATTTCCTCTGTGTTATCTATCCTATATGAGTAAAGATTTTTGAAGTAAGCATTTATAATCTTCTGAATTTCTACAGGATCTGTAGTGATTTCATTTTTTTCACTCCTTATTGCATGGATTTCAGTTTTTTCTTTCCTTTACTGATAAGGTTGATTAGGGGTTTATCAATTTTATTTATTCTTTCAAAGAACCAACTCTTTGACTCATTAATTCTTTGTAGTGTTTTCTTAGTCTCCATTGCATTAATTTCTGCTCTGATCTTTATAATTTACTGCAATCTTTGGGCTTGACTTGCTCTTCTTTTCCTAGAAGCTTGAGGTGCAGCATAAGATTGTTTATTTGTGTGCATTATGTTTTCCTGATGTGGGAATTCACCACTATAAATTTCCTTCTGAGGACTACTTTGTTTGCATCCTACAGGTTTCTCTAAGTTGCATCTTCATTTATATTTGATTGTAAAAATTGTTTAATTAATTTCATCTGTGACCCATTGGTTGTTCATCAGTTTGTTAGTTAATTTCCATATGTTTATGGAGTTTTTACAATTTCTTTTGTCATTAATTTCCAATTTCATTGCAGTATGGTCCTATAGAATGCATGGAATAATTTCAATTCCTTTGCAATTACTTAAACATGTCCTATGGGCTAGTATATGGTATATTTTCAAGAATATCCCATGTGCAGCTGAGAAGAATGTGTATTCTGATGCTGTTGGGCAGAACAGTCTATAAAGGTCTACTAAGTCCATTTGTTCATAAGGTTGGTTTAGTTCTGTTATTTCTTTGCTGATTTTTTGTCTAAGTGATCTATCTCTTTGTGACAATGTGGTGTTAAAGTTCCCTGTTATGACTGTGTTTCTGCTTATTTGATTTCTCACATCTGTTAAAATTTGTTACATACTATTGTGTGTTCCCATATTTGGTGCATAGATCTTTATGATTGCTATCTCTTCCTCTTAAAGTTTTTCCCTCACAAGTATGTAGTGACCTTCTTTATCTCTTTTGATTATTCTTGGTTTGAAGTTCACATTGTCTGCAAACAGAATAGCTACCCCTGCCTTTTTCTGGCTTCCTGTCACATGGAGTATTGTTTTCCGTTCTTTAATTATCAGTCTTTGAATTTCCTTCTGAGTTAAATGTGTTTCTTGTATACAGCACGTTGCTGGATTTTGTTTCTTGATCCTTTCTGCCAATCTGCTTCTTTTGATTGGTGAATTGAGGCCATTTACATTAATGGTTATAACTGATGTGTTTGGCTTATCTTTGTCATGTTATTTTCCCTCTGTTGGTTCCCTACTTTTTCCCTCTATTTAATTACTTGCTGTGCTCAGTGGTTCCTTTCTATTGTTGTTCTTGAAATTGTGGTCAATTCTATCTCCTTCTAGAATATCTTTTAGTACTCTTTGTAGGGTTGGTTTGGTGCTCATGAATTTCTTCAGTTGTTCTTTGTCATGGAAATATTTCATTTCTCCATTAATTTTGAAGGATAGTTTTGCAGGGTACATCACTCTGGGTTGGAAGTTGTTTTCTTTCAGTACCTGAAATACTTCACTCCAAGGTCTTCTTGACTTGCGGGTTTGTGTTGAGAAGTCTGCTATGATTCTGACAGTCTTTCCTTTATAGATGATCTGTTTCTTTTCTCTGATAGCTTTTAATATTATGTTCTTTTGCTGAATTTCTGGATCTTGATTACTATATGTCTGAGTATAGATTTATTTTGGTTATGGCTAATTGGAGTTCTATATGCCTCACTAAATCTATGTACAAATCTTTTTCCATGCTTGGGAAATATTCTGCTGTTAATTCTGCAAATAGTCTTTTTATGTCATTTGTTTTGACTCCTGCTGTTTTTTGACACCTAGTAATCTTATATTATTTTTCTTTGCATCATCTTGCAGCTGTTGAATTGTTATTTCCTGGTTCCTTGTTACTTTTAAGAGATTCTTCCTTTTGCAATCCTTAGCTGCAATGCTGCTTCAAGGTCTGGAAGTCTATCTTCAGCTTCATTTGAGCGATTTTGCCAGCTTTTGATGGAATTTTAATTTCCTGGATATCCATTTGAATCTGTTTCCTGCATTCTAATTCTGTCCTATATGGTTCATTCAAGATTTCCATCATTTTTTAGGGGCCTCTTCTTTTTTTATCAGTGTCTTCTTTAGATGTGCTGAGCATTTCTTTCATTATTGTTGTCAATTCTTTTTTTGCCTGAGAGATTATTTCTGATCTGATTTTTTTCTATGGCCAGATAAAGTTGTTTCTTTATTTCAGTTACTATCATTTCAGAAATTTCTGTTGTGTGACTTCCAAGCTGTTCTATATTAATGTCTCCTGGACTTGTTTTGGATGGGGTGGAGGTCTGAGATTGCATTTTATTCTTCTGTTGTGTCATTTTTGAAAATCCAAAGGTTCCCTGAGCCTCAGCCTCATTCCTGTATGGAAGTGGCAGGCCAAGGCTCCTGAAGGTCCCCAGTGCTCAGTGTGGCTCCTGCAGTGGTGTGCGGGGGCACGGTATGGTCACTGAAGGCTCCTGTAGCTGTTTGGTGTTTAGCTTGGTTCCTGCGAGGGGGGGCATGGCATGGTCACCAAGGGTCCCAAAGCTGTCTCGGGCTCAGCTTCTTCCTCTTTATTTTTCTTGTTGAGATCACATCATCACCTTGTTCTTAGGAAAAGAGCAGGTTGGCATATTTCCTGCATAGTTGCAGCAGGTTTCAGTTTCAGGAAGTCCAGGAGAAAAGCCAATCAGACTGGAAATTAGTCTGGAATGTCAGCCAAATGTTGTGTATCACACCTCTGTTCACACTATACTTCCATGTGTGAAAGAAAAACAAAAACAAAAAGTCAACCTATTTGTCTGTATTTAACCTAATCATCAACAGATTTCCTTCTGCTTCTAGCAAAAAAAGTTCAATTTTTTAGTTAATCATGTCTTTATGACTCACAATTTTGTAATTTTAATATTTGTTTTTATTAGGATATGTTTGCAGTACACAGTGATCACATTCATTGTGGGGAGTTAGTACATGTACATAATGTATCTTAATTCTTTTTACATCTCCATCCTCTTCCCTTTTAAAATTTCATTTTCAGTTTAAAATAGCCCCTTTCTGGGCTTATCTCCTTTGTGTATGTAAAGAACTCTTAAAGATCAAGAAGGAAAAGACCAAAACCACAATAGAAAAATATGCAAAAGTTATAAACAGTCCACAGAACAAGAAGTACGATGACTCTTAAATCTACAGAAATATGCTCAGTTTCACTTGTAATAAGTTAAATCTTATTAACAGAGACTACCTTTCACCCATTCTTTGGGAAAAAAATCTAAAAGTTTAACCCAACGCTCTGCTGCCAAGTCTGTGGGAAAATATGTGCTCTCTGACCTTGCTGATGAATGTGAAAAATGGTAAAAAAAAAAATGGCATAGCTTCTTTGGAGAGGAGTTTGGCGATATGTAACAGAATTACATTTGCGTTTGTTTTTTATTGTATGTCAATTGTGCTTTATTTTTTAGAGGAGACTGTCTATTAGTACATATTTGCACTACAATAACTTTTGCATTCCTTGTGGTTAGTTGGTCCAAGTGCATAACAAATCTCAATTCCTTTTTTCATCCTCTTTTCTCCTCTTTCTCCACCTCTTAATCCCCTTCCCATTTGAGAAAGATCTACCTTCCTACTTCCTATTATCTGTCTTTTCTTTTGCTCTCTATATTTTGGGTTTCTCACATAAAAGAAACCATGTGGTTCCTCAAAAAACTAAAACTAAAAAGTGCATTTGATCCAGCTATTCTCCTTGTAGGAATCATTCCAAAAGAGTTGAAAACATCATATTACAGTGATATATGCATACCCATATTTACAGAAGCACAATTCATGATAGCTAAATCTCAGAAGCACCCTATATGTCCATCAACAGGTAAATGGATAAAGAAAATGTGGTATTTACTCACAGTGGAGTACTACTCTACCATAAGGAAAGATAAACTTGAGTCATTTATAGGAAAATAGATGTACCTTAATGTTAAGTGAAATAAATCAGACACAGGCTTTAATATTGCATTTGGTTCTTGAGTTAACAATTCTACTTTCACAAACTCACTTGAAGAAGCACATCCATAACACTTTTCTCTGTGAATCTCACAATATCTATTCTAGTACGTGTTATATTCAATCTCAGTAGGAGAATTCCTTTATCACCATTTACAATAGCAAATCCAAAATGATTTCAGAGGACAGTTTAGTGTTTTGAGTAGAATGGTTTCAGAACTGTTAGAAAGTCTGCAACTCTAAAGAGTATCCTTCTTTCTCCCTTCTTCTGTAATTCTGAGCTCAACACTTAGAAGGTAATAATTGTACTGTGGTAGAGACAGTATCTTGTCTCTCTAAGCCACATTCTCATCATCTTGGACACATACCTAGACCACATTTCCCATATTCTCTTACAGTTAGATAATAGGATACTGTGACTGAAGTATACCCACTATGGTTCCTTTGTAGGTTATCTGATTTTCCCTTTTTGATTTCTTTTGAGACTTTCTCTTTTTCTTGGATGTTCTATAATTACATCACATTTATCTAGATGCAGATTTGTTTTAATTTACCTTGTTTGGGATAGAACATGCTTTATTTATCCAAAACTTGTGTTACTTGTTTCAGTCATTATCTCATGGGATATATTGCTTCTCTCCACTTTCTCTTTAATTTTTTGTTCTCCAACTTTGATTTTGTATATGTTGAAAATTCCTCCAAATCACTTTCATAGCCTGCCTCTCTCCTTCTCCCCCCTCAACACCATCTCTGCTACATTTTGGGTAATTTCCTCACATATCTCACTGAGTTCATTATTTTTCTCTCCACCTTTGTCTATGTTGTTTGTTAATCTGTCAACCAACTAATTTCAAGGACTTTAATTTCCATTGCTAAAATTCCATTTCATTCTTATCTGGGTCTTTCTGATTTTTTTCAGTACTGGGGCTTGAACCCAGGCCTTTACACTGAGGTATAGCCCCAGTCCTTTTTCTAAACTTTGAGACAGGGTTTTTCTAAACTTCTAAATTGCCCAGGGTGGTTTTCAACTTATGATCCTCCTGCCTCAGTCTCCCAGATCCCTGGAATTATAGGCATGTACCACCATGCCCAGCTTTTCTGACTTTTTTTCCTTCATATTGTTTTGGGGTTTTATTTTGGCTTCTTTTATTTTATAGTCTCTTTAAGACAATTATATCCAGATTGGGATGCTATTCCCTTCTTTGGTGAGTTTTCTAACTTTCCTTCACAGTGAGTATTTTTATCTGTGCATTTGTAATTATTTTAATTTTTTCCCTGAGGGACTCCTGTGAGTCACTAGTTATGAAAATGGATCTATATAGAGTGGTTTTGTATTTGTTTCAATTTGTATTCTACTTGGAATAGAGTTCAGTCCTAAAGTTTAATTCCTACATATGACTCTTTTCAACTCTTGGACCCAGATACAAATCTTATAATTTCTCGGGGCCACAGCTTCTTCCCTGGCAACTTTTCTAATCCCTCATTCAGAACCTAGATTGAAAAACTGTCTAAGATGCAATTACCCTGCATCATCAAGGTCTGAAGCTTCACTTCCTGTACTACTTTGGTTTTAGAACTCCAGCTCACACCTTGCAGTGCCTGTTTGTGCTGTGTGAAGTCTTCATGGTTATCTGTGGTGTGTGTTTGGGCTTAGTGCTCTTTCTTTTTTCCTGCTGACATTTGGAGATTTCTCTTTCCTCCTCTTGTATCAATCACTTTTGTGTCACTGTGATAAAATACCCAATATTGGATATTTATGAAGTAAAAAGAGGTTTATTTGGGCCTATGGTTCTGGCAGTTCAAATCCAAGATTAGGTGGTCACGTTGATTTGGACCTCTGTTGAGGGCAGCACCTCATGATAGGAGCATATGTCTGAACCAGTGATCACATCATAAGCAGGAATCACAGAGAGTCTGAGGGACCAAGGTCTCACATTTTCCTTTAAGGGCACACTATCAGTGACCTCAGGACTTCCCAATGGGCCCCACCTCCTAAAGGTTTCACCACCTTCTAATAGCATCACCCTGGGAACCAAGTCTTTACACTTAGCATTTGGGAGGCACTCATTCAGATCATAGCTTCGCTTTTGCATTCATATGTGCATTTAAATTATGGGAGATATATTTTTTCAGCATATATGTGTTGGTAATAAGAGGAGTATTATCCATGAGCTAGGTTTGTCTTATTACTGACAGTCTGCTATTGATTCTTTTTAGAATGTTTCAGAAAGAATCTCTAATCTCTATTATTTTGACTTACTTCCAGAACTTTTGTGATAAGGAGTGATCTATGTGGCATTCATAATATAAACTGAACACCTCATGATCCAAACAAATTATAGAGACTCATAATTTATGTGAAATTGATCTTCAAAAGATGTGCTATACATGTGTGTGCTCTTAATGATATACAATATAAATGTCAGACAGTAGCTTGAAAATTAGGGTCAGAAAGCAGTGACCTTTGCATTTTGCTAAATATGTCCTTGGGATAAATTGCATTTTTATTGCATTATATTATATTACATCACCAAAATTATATGAGATTGCTGTTGGAACTCTGATTGCTCCTCTTTATCATTTTAAATATGCATGTATATTATATATGGCAATTTGAGTGTTCCATAAAAATATTCATTGTATAAAGATGAAATTGAAAAATGTACTTCCAAGAAGATGGCAGAGCAGTAGGCCCCCAAAAATCAGCGTAAGTTTCACTATTAAGACACTGGAAAATGACAACTTGGGGAATAAAAGAAGGAGGAAGGTGAATCCCTGGGACCCAGGAAGTATCTGCTGGGAAAATTGGAGCCTACAGAGAAATTGAAGAGAAAGACCACAACACAGAAAAAAGAAGGGCCAATCTGCACTTTCACTCCAGTTCCTGGTTTATGCACAGTGAGAAAGGAAGATTGAATCTACAGAGACACAGTGAATACAGGTGACTCCAGAATCCTTCATGGAGAAATTCACTAGTAGAATGGAGCAGTGCATGTTATGTGTTATAATAACTGGTGAATGGCTCCAGTCTAAGCATATGCCATATCCCCTGGAGTGAGTGCTTGATCAGATGCAATTCTAGGGTGGGTTCAACTGAACCTAGGACTCGGGGCAGTCAAGGATTGGCTTCATCTCAGGGTTCCCAGAGTTAAAATCCCACAGTGAGTGACTATGGGACAACCATAGGAGGTGTCTATGGTCAGGGAGCTGTGGTCAGGCCAGCAAGAGACACCCTCAGGCCCCAACCTCATGACCAGAGGTCAAGATCAGCCTGAATATCTGTGGATTTGAAAGCCCTAGAACTGGTATCCTCCCCTAACCCTACTGCTGGCTTGCTGGTGATTACCCAGCATAGATCTGGGCTCTGATTGCCTCCTTTTTCTGTTAGTGACAGAAGAGTCACACTTTGAATTGGACACTGCCACAAAATTGTAGACCCCAGAGGATAACCAGTCTTGGACTCAGAGACAAATGTTTTTTCTTTGCTTTTTAAATGTTTGTTTATTTGGTTGGGTTTTTTATTGTTTTTGCTTTTTTGTGAGTGCAAACACTGTTTTTAGGTGTATTGTGTTTTGTTTTGTTCTTGTTTTTGTTTTTTCTTCTTTCCTTTCCTCCTGTCTCTTTCACCAGTTTCTTAAGGCTTAGGTAATCTTCCTTTGTCCTTCACCCTTGATTCTAATCTCTTGTTCTTCTTTTATTTCTCCATTTTTCCTCTTCTCCCTTTTAAATTTTCTCCCTTTCATTACTTCTTTTATTATTACACTGTATAATTTCTTTCTTTTTTCTCACTGTTTATCTTTTATAATGTGTTTCTTGCCAGCTTTTGTTCTACCTTTACCCAATTCTATAGACTTGCTTCTGCTCCTCCATAATATCATTTGCACCACTTCTCTCTCTTCTTTCTCATGTCATAGAGTTTAATGTTTCAATCTTTTCTTTTTACATATTCCCAAACCCTAAATCTTCACTAGTATAACCATAATCTTTTGACAGGTAACTCTGAAAGACTACTATTGAATTCTTTTCTACCATTAGAAGTCAAACCTCACAGTAATAATTCTCAATAAATCTCCATGCAAATGGTCTCAATTCCCCAATCAAAAGACACAGATTGGCAGAATGGATTAAAAAAAAATCCAACAATATGCAGCATATAAAAAACACATCCACTTTAAAAAGATACATGTTAAATATCAAAAGATGATAAACAATATTCCATGCAACAGGAACCCACATGAAAGTATAAGTTGTTATCCTAATTTAATACAAAGTGGATTTCAAGCTAACACTGATCAGAAGAGACAAAGAAAGTCACTGCATATTAGTTAAGGGAACAGTTCAACAGAAAGAGTTCACAATTACAAACATATATGCACCAAATACAAGCACACTCAACTTCATAAAATGAACACTAATGGACATGAAAAATCAGATAAACACCAATACAATAGTAATGGATGAACCTCAATACCCCACTGTCACAAGCGGATAGGTCAACTAGACAAAAAACGAACCAAAAAAGTCGTAGTTGAACTAAGCCTTCAAAAAAATGAAATTAATGGATAGCTACAGAGTGTTCCATCCAGGAACAACAGAATATACATTCTTCTCAGCAGCACATGGGACTTTCTCCAAAAGAGGCCACATACTACCTAATAAAGCATGCTAAAGTAAATGCACAAGAATAGAAATTATCCCATGCATATTATTAGATCATAGTGCAAGTAAACTAGAAATCAATGGCAAAAGAAACCCCAGAAATTATGCAAACACATGGAAACTATGATGAAATTAAAGAAGAAATTAGGCAATTTCTACAACCAAGTGAGACTGCCAGCATAATGTACTGGAACCTGTGGAACACAGTGAAAGAGTCCTAAGAGGGAAGTTCATAGCAGTGAACTGCCTTATCAGAAAACCAGAATGAGCTCAAATAACTAAACTAATGATTCACCTCAAGATGCTAGAAAAATGAGAACAATCGAAACCCAAAGCTAATATGAGGAAGGAAATTATAAAGTTCAGGGCCGAAATTAATGAAATTAAGACTTTAAAAAAAGCAATACAAAGAATCAATGAATCAAAAACTTGGTTCTTTGACCGATTAAAGAAAATAGACAAACCCTTAGCTAATCTTACCAAACTAAGAGAAGGAAAGACTCAAATCCATGCAATTAGAAATAAAAGGGTGTGGGCTGGGGAGATGGCTCAGGGGCACAGTGCCTTAAGTTCAATTCCCAGTACCAGAAAGAAAGAAAGAAAGAAAGAAAGAAAGAAAGAAAGAAAGAAAGAAGTGAAGAGGTAGAAATCCAATGGATTGTGCTGAAGTCCAGATGATTATCAGTAACTACTTTGAGAAATAAATTGTACTCTAATAAAATTAATTGTACTCTAATAAAATAGAAAATTCAGAGAAAATGGACAAATTCATATATATATATATATATATATATATATATAAACTATTAACACTGAACCAAAAAACTGTAAAAATCCTGATGAAATAACCATCAGTCAGTGAAATTAAAGAAATAATAAAAAATTACAAACTTAGAAAAGCCAAGATTCCAATGGATTCGCTGTGGAATTCTATAAGACCCTTAGAGTTCTAACACCAATAATCCTCAAACTCTTTAATGAAATTGAAAGGGAAGCTGTATTCCAAAAGTCATTCCTGAAACCAAGCATTACTCTGACTCCAAAACCATAAAAGGACCCAGCCAAAAAAGAAAACTACGGGGCTGGGGATTTAGCTCAGCGGCAAAAGCGCCTGCCTGGCAAGCGCAAGGTCGTGAGTTCGGTTCCCAGTACTGGAGAAAATCCAAAAAAAAAAAACAAACAAACAAACAAACAAAAAAAAAAACAAAAAAGAAAACTACAGGTCACTCTCTTTAACCAACATAGATACAAAAATCCTCAATAAGATTCTGGCAAAGGGGTTGCAGCAAATCATCAAAAAGATCTACAGCATGACCAAGTAGGATTCAATCCAGGGATGCAGGGATGGTTCAACTTATGCAAATCAATAAATGTATACCACATAAACAGAAGTAAGGATAAAAATCGCATGATCATCTCACTAGATGCAGAAAAAACTTTTGACAAAATAAAAAAATCCATTTATGATAAAAATGCTGAAGAAATGGGAATAGAAAGTTTTTATCTCAACCTGATAAAAGCCATCTATGACAAACATGTAACATACTAAATAGTGAGAAACTGAAAGCTTTCCCTCTAAAATCAGGAACAAGACAAGGATGTACACTATCACCACTTCTGCTTCATATAGTTCTCAAAATATTAGGTAGAGCAGTAAGATGAGAAAAAGAAATAAAAGTGATATGGATAGGGAAGAAAGACATTAAATTATCATTACTTGCTGGTGATATGATCCTCTACATAGCATATCCCAAAATCTTCACCAAAAGACTTCTATAACTAATTTCCTAATTCATCAGTGTAGCAGGATATGAAGTCAATAATTCCAATAATAGTCAATAATTGATACATTCTTCTACAGCAATAACAAACTCACTGAGAAGAAAATTAGGGAAACAATAGTTTTCACCATAGAATCAAGAAAAATTAAATATTTAGGAATTAACCTAAGAGAGTAAAAGATCTCTACAATGAAAACTATAGTACTCTAAAAGGGGGAGATTGAAAAGGATATCAGAAAATGGAAAGATATCCCCTGTTCCTGGATAAGCAGAAGCAATATAGTCAAAATGATCATACTTCCAAAACTGTTGCATAAATTTCATGCAACCCCAATCAAAATACCTATAAAATTCCTTACAGAACTGGAGAAAGCAATCCTAAAATTCATACTGAACCAGAAGAGACCTAGAATAGCAAAAGCAATACTGGACAACAAGAGCAAGGCAGAGAACATCACAATCCTGGACTTGAAGTTATATTACAAAGCTACAGTGATAAAAATAGCATGGTATTGGCAAAAAAAACCCAAACAACTTGTGGATCAATTAAACAGAACAGAGCATACACAAATGACTCCAGGTATACTTGGCTATGTTATTTTTGATGAAGGGGCCAAATCCCTTTGCTGGAGGAAAGGATAGCCTCTTTAACAAATGGTGTTGGGAAAACTGGCTATCCACATGTTGAAGGTTGAACCTAGACCCATATCTCTCAACATGCACTAAATAAAATCAAAATGGACAAAAAATCCAAACATCAGAACAGAAACAGTTCAAGTGCTGGAAAACAAAGTAGGTAAAACTGTTGAAGACATAGGTGTAGGCAAAGACTTGCTGAACAAAATCCCAGTTGCACAAGAAATAATACCAAGAATCAAAGAATGGGATCATATCAAATTTAAAAATTCTGCACAGCACAGCAAAGGAAACCACTTACAGAGTGAAGAGATAACCTACAGAATGGGGAAAAAATTTTCCAGCTATTCCTCAGACAAAGGACTAATATCTAGAATATATAAAAGACTCAAAAAATTAGACCCCCCAAATTTAAAGACCCAATTAAAAATGGGCATCTGAAATGAATAAACACTTCTCAGATGGAGAAATACAAACAGCAAATAAATGCATGAAAAAATGTTCAAATCACTGGCCATTTTAAAATGCAAATTAAAACAACACTGAGATTCCATCTCATTCCAGAAAAATGGCTACCATCAAGAAATCAACCAATAACAAATGTTGGCAAGGCTGTGGGGAGAAAGGACTGCTTATACATTGTTGGTGAGAATGTAGATTGATACAACCATTGTGGAAATTGCTATGGAGATTCTTTAAAAACTAAAAGTAAAAATTCCATTTGACCTAGATATTCCCTTCAGGTATCTTCCCAAAAGAGTTAAAGACATCATACCATGGTGATGTATGCATACCCTAGTTTATAGCAGTGCAAATCGTAACAATTAAGTCTTGGAAAAGCCTATATCGATCAACAGACAAGATTTAAAACGTGGTATTTATACAAAATAGAGTACTACTCTGCCGCAAAAAGGATAAATTTTAGTCATTTGTAGGAAAATGGAAGCACCTTATGACCATAATGTTAACTGAAGTAGTTCAGACACATGCTTAAATAGTGCATGCTTTCTTTTATATGAAAAACTCAATATGTATATAAAGTATCAAATAAAAGACAGATAATAGGAAAAAAGAGAAGGAAAAAAGGTATTATAATCCAGTGTAGACAATCTGTCTAATATGTATCTTGACTTAGTACAATTGTCTTACATGTTTTATATGTTCTTTGGCCTATTAGTCTGGTATTCAATCTGCATATATAATAATTTACTTTATAAGGTCTTAGAAGATAAATGAATCTGATGCTGGAAAAATAAAAGGAGGTAGAAGGAGGGTGGCAAAAGAAAGGAATTGAAATGTGTTATGTACATGTACCAGTCCCCTACAGTGAATGTAATCATTATGTACTAAAAGCAGGTGTTAATAAAAGTCAAATAAAATTAAAAACTGAAAAATGTGATAAATCAACCATACATAGATATATGTTTTAAAATAATAGAAAACAAAATAAATCATATGGCTTCTAAAAGTAAATATCTAAAGAAAATCATACCATCACATTGGTTCTAGGACAAAAGACCACTTGTACTTAATATATCTATATTTCTAGAGAGAATTAAAAGAAGAAATTCCCCAAAACAAAAGTGATTATTGGTGGCTTGCAAATTTCTACCAAGCAATTTAATAATATATAGACATCATGAAAACTACAAGTAATAATTAAGATGTAATGGAAGGCTATATTTTTCACTTTGAATGGTTCTGAAAAAATGGTGAAAATGATCCTTTTGGCTCTTCTCAGCTCCCTTGAGAGAAATTCTGATAAGAAAGACAGAGAAAAAAATGCCAGGTTTCTATAACACAAACAAGACACATAAGCCATTTTCTTAACTGGACACCGTTCAGGAGAGTGACAAAACACCAATTTCCACAAGATGCTCTGCCTTACAAATATGGAACACTTCCCATTCAAATAGGTATCTGGGGCATTCTGGGTAAGCCAGCCAAAATGGGTAGCTATAGCATGTAAATTAAAATAGCAACCTTCCCCATCCTGAGCATTCATCAGTTGTGCCACTGACACATTGCAGAGAGAATGCCAGACCCTCTCCTGGCATAAATCTCATGTCTGTAGCCTGCTGTGAGAGATCTGAAAAGCACCATTTGCAGCATGGAGGGCTCCTTTGTTGGTGACATGCAGTTGGGAGGAGGAAATATCATACCATTTGGTATCCTCTGGGCAGGTCTGTGAACAGACTTGTGCTGGGGCCCTGTGCTGCTTTTCAAGATGTTCAAGATCTGCATGTGCTTTGTGCCGCAATACACAAGTGCTGTATAAACAAACCTGTGTTAGTTTCCAGGAAAATGCAATTACCATTTTGGGAGAACCATCACATTTGTCTCAACCCAAATGATTTGAAAAATGAAGATTCCCTGCTTGTCAAAACAATATCTGATCTTAGAGGCACAGACCTATCCTCAACTTCAAAGGAGGCCTAAACTGTGCTATCAACCTCTACCAGGGTTCTGCCTATATCCCCAGAACCTTGCCACCTCAGGGCATTCCAGCCTGACTTCACTCACCAGAACGTGCATTTCCTTGCCTTTCGTGGCCCCTTAGATCTCTGTTATTTCCCCATGTGGCAGGCTGGAAGTGCTTGGGAATTAACACTCGTTGCCTATTGTGATAATTGGCTCGATAGCACATCATTTACTGGCTGCTTTCCCTGTGTTGTTTCTCTTTCATGCTTCCCTACAGTGTTTCCTCAGACTAGCTCTCAAATCATCTATGTGCACTTGAATCTTTGTGTCCAGGTTGGCTTCTGAAAGGGTCCAATTATCTTCTCCCAGTGGTCTTAGCAAATCAGCATTTTAACAGTCTTTGAGGTAACAGTGCTTCCATTGAAAAGGACATATACTCGAATAAAGCACACGTTTTCCAGTGTCCTGTATATCTTTAAAAGTTATTTTTACAGTCTAAGTTCACATCCATATCTCTAGTGTGTCTCACTGTCCGTGGTCAGATCAGTCCTGATGCAAAGATCCCCAGTGCTGGAAAGCATCCATAGACCTCCTCCATATGATAATGAAGCCACGAAGACCCAAGAGACTAAACAATCAGTCATTTTAATGGACAGCCCATTCCAGGAGAGGAAGCTGGACTATGTTTGGAAGCTATGAGTGGAGATAAGGCTAGAATGGAATTAATATTGATTTAAACGCTTTGGAATTAAAAACACCCTTAAAATTTTGTTTTCTTTTGTTTGAAAATAACACAGTCTTTCTGGTTGCCTTGGGTCTTGTGGACTGAAGAACACCTGTGATACTTGTCGTTCTGTGCCTGGTTTATTTCATTTAATATAAGGCCCTCCAGGTTCATTCATTTTGTCATTCATGACAGGACTTCATTCTTTTTATGGCCAAAGAGTTTACAGTAATATTTTTTGAGACAGGGTCTCACTATGTAGTTCAGGCTGGCCTTGAACTCACTATGTAGCCCAAGATGGCCTGGAACTCACAGTAATCCTCCTGACTCAGCCTCCCAAATGCTGGGATTACAGGTGTGTGCCACCATACCCAGTCAAGAATATATTATATGCTTCAAAATAGCTAGAAGAGAGGATTTTGAATGTTCTCACCACAAAGAAATGACAAATGCGGGAAGTGATGCATATGCTAATTGTTCTGAATGGATCATTACACAATGTGTATATATGTATCAAAACATCACACTGCATTCCAGAAATGCGCACAAATATGTATCAATTAAAAATAAAATAAAACAAAAAGATAACGTGTGAAAATAATCATCATCTTCGCCATCAGTACAACAAATGTTTATTGAGAACTTAGGCTGTGAGAAGCACTGCTGTATTTTACATGTGTTGATTTATTTAACCTCCTCAAAATGCTAATGAGTGGACATTATTATTTATCTCATTTTATGCGTGAAAGTACTCAGAGGTTAAACAAAGGTATCATCAATCTTGACTCTGTGCTTACACCTAAAAGGAAAAGCAGGAATAGCAATGACATAGCATGGTGGGAAGTAGACTGCAGTTGTGGGGCCTCTTCATTGGCAGCCTCTGGCTTAATGGTCACTGTCTATGGGCGCCATCATTTCTATTCCTCAGTGCCCTATTCTTTGGGTATTCTGAACCTGCTCCTACAACCGATTGCCTCACCTTCTAATCTGCTTATGTCTTGGTGTTTGCCAGCTCAAAACTTAATCACAGTCACGGTCATGGCCACTCTTAGTTTCTCCTCCTCAAGCCCTTTGATACCAGCCTTTTTCTCAGGCATCTTCCTTTTCTCCTCTCTCTTACCTGCCTGACTCAGTATTTATAACACATCCAAGTTCCCCAGGATGATTTAATTATTCCAATCAATCTTCATTACCTGTCTGTCTGTGCAACTTTTACTCCAGACCACACTTTAGCTTCTAGGCATTTACAGATCTGCCACACGTTGGGCACATGTCCATCTCTGTCCAATCTGGTGTGACCTATAGATCAAGTCACATGGTAGCAGCAGTATAACCTTTATAGAAGGAACTTCATAAAGCAGAGGCCATTCAAAAGGGTTTACAGGTGTGGTTGATGATTAAGAGGCCTGAGATACCCAGCTGAGGATCCTGCCAAGAGCCCCCAAAAGCAAGCCAATGAGGTTAAAGATTATGTCATATTTGGCCTGACCTTCTCCTTCCATTGGCTTGGTTTATCTGGGAATTAGAGATTGTAGAAAAACTGGAGTATATTTTCTCCCATCCCAAGCACACTGAGTGCAAAAGAAGAAGATCTTAGGGACGTGCTCAGCAAAGGATGTCTTATGGACTGAATTAGAACTTAAAAATGGTCTTAGTCTCCATACTTAAAGAAGAGTAAATAAGGTAACAGGCTTTTCTTTTCCTTTGTAAACTTTTAAAATTGCAGAATAACATAAAGACAAGTGTACAAATCATACGTGTACGGTTCAATGAATTTTTACAAAGTAAACACATATTTAACTACTGGATCAAGATATATAACAGGAGGTTTTTCTGAGGGCTCTGGAAGTGTTCACTACCATTCTCTTGTTCATGGGTCATAGGATCACAAAAGACACTTTTGAAATAATTGGGTCAGCATCAGAATTTTTGCATAAACTAAGCCTCAGAGGGTTTAAGTGTCAGGTGCAAGGCTACATAGCTAGAGAGCATCTAGTTTCTTGGTTTGTTTTGTTTTTTCTAGAACATCGGGCAGTTTTTCTGTTTCTTAACTAAGTCAGTACCTGTGAATAAACTATCCCACCCATACACTTTGCCTATTCATTTGTTCTACATACCACATTAATTTTTCTTCTCTTAATTTGTCCTCGTTTTACAGTCAAGTCATGTAGGATTGTCCTCGAGATCTCTGTGCCTGGTGCATGGGAAAAGAGTTCTCTGCCCGTGTTAGTACCTAGGGACAGCCTTTATAGACATGGGATGCACATCAGCAGAGTGTAGGGTCAGTGCCCCACACTTCTACAGAGTGGAAGCTCCACCACCTTTCCCACTCCCATTAGAATTCTGAGAATTGAAACTCATTCCATCAAATACTCATGATAGAGATGGCTAGCTCTAGGCCACCAGGATTTACCTTTGCCCCCACAATGGAGAACTGGGGATGAAAAGTAGCTGTTCAACCAGGGGGTCCATTTTCCAGACCCTGAAGAATGGCCATTAGAAGACTGGTTGTTACCAGTGAAATGTGAGTAGAAATACATTTTTGCACTTCTGAGTGATGGTGTTGAGCAGCAAGAGTGCCTTCTGCCTGGTTGCTTTCCCTATCCACTGATCTGACATGGAAAGCCCTGAACAACATGGAAAGAGTCTGAGCCTCCGAGGCAGGCAGTGAAAGACTACCAGTTAAGGAGGGACCCTGGCATTGAACGTGACATTAGTGAGAAATAAATGCCTAGTGGGCTAATCTACTGAAATTCTAGAGTTTCTGTAACTAAGGGAGTTAGAGAGCAGGGATGGAGGGGGAGACCATAGCATTTTCAAAGGCTATGTTTTAAATCATATCTTTTGCTTTTTCCAGCTATTGGAGGCCATACCAATTAGAACCCCTTACTTGTATAGAAAATACAAGTCCTAGATGTCGTATGCAGAAAGATAACTACTGACCTTTTTATAAATAAGAAAATATTTGCTAGAGTCACGTAGCTCTTTCAAAACTTTTTTTCAGAATTGTTGGAGCAATGAGGGAAGGTTGGATCTTATAGAGCAAGCCGAGCCCTGACTTCAGTTGCTGAGCTCAGCTTGGCGCCCTTGTGCTCTGTACTTGCTAAAATATTGAACCATCACCTCTATCTGGGCTACAGGTTTTATCAATAGAAATGAAAATTTCTCTTTTGGAAAGCTTGTCAATAAAGAAGGTGACCTTTATTCATACTATTCTTTGACCCATTGAAACAAATTTCTGAGCATGTGCCAGGCCTTGGGTTCAATCACTAGAACTGCCAAAACAATGAAAACTAAAATAAGATTAAGTAAAACAAGTTCCTGTATGATTGACACTTCAAAGAAAGACATGTAAAATATTGGATTATAACCCAAAGTATAAAATAAATATCGCTGGGTCCATACTGATATGAATAAGTGAGTGAATATGCCAATAAATGGGACAGAAGACACAAGTCTCCTATGTAGAAGAATTCCAAATTAAGTATGTAGCTACTCTGCCCTCAAGAAGGTGGAGCACAACTGCTGCTCCTTAAGTGGGGAACTCCACACAGTGACATCCTTCCAAACAGCACAGTAGGGAAAGAAGGGAAAAGAGTAACCTTACGGGAGAACAACCTGAAGAACACTACTTTCACCAACTGACCAAGGCCAGTCAATACCAATAACCATGTTAAGGGTATGCACCCATCATAATATGACAAAAATAGCACTTTACCTCTGTGATCTTTCTTCCCAAAACCCATAACCAGAGTTTAAATATGAGAAAAGCCCCAGACAAATCGCTATGGAGAAGCATCCTAAAATATATTTGACCAGCACTCCTTAAAACTACAAAAAACCAGGAAAGTCTGAGAAACTGGTACAGCCATGAAGAACTTGAGAAGACATGACAACTAAATATAATACAGTATTCTGCTACCTAGAAAAGTGACATTATGTAAAAGCTAAGGGAATCTGAATAAATTATGAACATCAGTTAATAATTACAATGTATTGATCTTAATTTATTAACTCTACCAAATGTACTAGACTAATGGAAGGTGTCTACAATAGGGGAAACTGCAGGCGATATACAGCAACTCCTTGAACTGTCTGCTCAATTTTCCTGTAAATCTAAAGCTGTTCTAAAACCAAAGCACAGTCTATTCTTGTTAGTAACGCTAATTATGTTGACTAAAGTCACCAAGACCATTGAGTTGGTGAATATTGAATTATTACCCCTAGATGGAACCTCTGGTCACAACATTTTCGGAGCAGTAAATAACTTTGTTTTATGCAGTTTCTGATTAAAGACAATTTATTTCATATATGCTGTTGACTCATTAACATCTCACTCATAACTAACAACTATGACTCCTGCCTGGATACAGCTTGTCTGATACATATTTTCTCCTTAAGGCCAGGGAAGCCTGCTCATCATTAGGGACAGTAAATAGCACTCCAACACTATGTTTCTGATGCGATGTTAAACAGTGAAATCACCAACAAAAGACTACAAAAGTTTCAAAAAAAAACCACATGGCTCTAAATACACCATAAGAAGAATACTTATTTACACTCCAATCACCAAAACAAGAAGACAAATTGTCACTTTGTTTCACCTTGGCTGAGAATGTGTGCATTGGGCAATTCAACTTTTTAGCAGCTGTGAACATGTGCATGCTCACAAATGATCCTGTCGATTTGGGGGTTGCAAATAAAGTTTAGCAAGTTGAAAGATTCATAAACACAAAATCCATAAAATAAAAGAATCAACTGTATATAAATAGTTTTCATGATGGCTTAAGTTCGCTCCATAATCTTTCATACATCTCTCATTATTCTTTTTTTAATGATATGGATAATTAAACACAGGGTTTTTGTATTCACTGCCGTTTTTAATTTTTTTTTTTTTTTTGAGATGGAGTTCACTAAACTGCCAAGTTGCCCAAGCTAGGCTCAAACTTGCCATCCTCCTCCCCAGCCTTCCAGAATGCTTGTAGATCTATCATTCTTGAGTTTGCCTAGCTCTAAAAAAATTTCTTTATTTACCTTTTTATCTATTCATCTGTCTAATATGGTAGCCATTAAGCTACACGTGGTTATTGGCACCTTAAATGAGGCTAGTCCAAATTGAGATGTGTTATAAAGATAACCAGATTTTGAAGATATACCAGATTTTGAAGATTTAGTACACAAAAAGAAGATAAACTATCTAATTAATACTTGTATATTAATGATATATGGAAATGATATTTTAATGTAATTAGTTAATTCCATCTGTCTTTACTTTAGAATGTGGCTACTAGAAAATCTAAAATTACACATACAGCTTGCATTTTATTTCTACTGGAGAGTGCCAACTGATATCACCTCAGGGACAATGAATTTCACAAAATGTAAGTAGGACCAAAAGAACATTGGACTACATAATTATTTTACCCATCCAATCCTCTCTTTTCAGGAAGCAAGGATTCAGGTTAGTGAAGGGTCTTGTCCAAGTTCACTCAGCCAGGTGTTAGCAAGCAGGATTGGAACTGCAGTCTCCTTGTCTTCTAGTTTGATCTCTTTCCCCTTAATTTTCCCCTGTGTGCCCCTACTCACCAGTAAATGAAATCCTGCAGTCTAAATAATCTTTTAAGGGAAGAGCAAGATTGGGTGCTTCTGAATTAAAAGAGATCATTTCATAAAATCTTGCTAGGTTTCTGTAAGGACAGATGACAGATTTAGCAAATAAAAATACAGGATTCCCTCTTATAATTCGCATTTTGAATAAACAATAACACCTAAGTATAAGTATGTCCCAAAAATTTCATGGGACACACTTATACCAAAAAAATCCTTGTTTATGTGAAATGCAAATATAACCAGGCATCTGTGATTTTAGTACTGCTATATCCCATGCAATAGTTAAGGACATTCTTAGCCTGAAAAAGTGTTTGTTGTTTATCTGAAATGCAAATTTAATGGGTGTCCTATATTTAATCTGGCATACAGCCTTTGAGGAAAGAACCTTTTTGCTGATTTCTTCCTAGCACTTATCTGTGTTCCTCCAAGGAAGAGCCCAAACTAGTGAGTCATTCATCTGCTCAGTAATAAAAAACGGAATCTCCAGACTTGCCTTCCCATCTGCAGGCTATCTCAGCTGTCAATGCTATCTTCCTTAACAGCCAACTTACCCGGGAATCAAGCCGCAGATCTCAACTGTCCCTCCCAACCTTTATAATCAATTTGAGTTGGGCAAGATGCCAGCTTTTTTAAAAAAAGTGCACAGAACCCACTCTTGTAACTATGGAGATAAGAGAGAGGGAAGGAGAAACCCAAGGAAACAGACAAGCTTTCCTCTTCTTTACAGAAGCTCTTTTAAATGGAACAGGCGGTAATCGGTACAAACAAGCCAGCCATGTCCTGGACATGTATACACATCAAAGAGAGAAGGCAAAAGTTAACAAAATTTCCCATTTCATGAATTTTCTTTCCTTTATAACTGTTATGTGTGGTATGCTAAGGGAAGGGATGATGGAAGTGGCCCAGGGTGCAGGCAAAAAGGGGTACAGGCAATAAAGGGCTCATTGCCTTTAGAGAATTTAAAAACAATAATAAAACTGACTAAAAGTCGTTCTGCTTTTTATTACTCCAATGTTCTGGCAGTTCTAAACAATGTCATTGATAAAATACTCCTCCCACTGCACACACACTGGCTCTCCGACCCCAGACTTCTCATTTTCAGCAGTGCCATCAACCTTTTTAAAAAAAGAAAACTGCTTTGTGGAGCTTCCCTTTGTGTTGTTTTTGGAAGTCTATAAGGGATGAAAAGCGAGAGAGAAGAGCTAGACAGGGATGGAATGCTTAAGCAATCTAAACAGCAATAATTATGTGTTGCAAAGAGTGGAAATTTCCCTCTTGTGCATGACTGTGTCTTGAGATTTCCAAGGAAAGAAAGGTAAAGTTATAGTAAAAGAAGCACTGAAATAAAAGTCCAAATACCTGGGTTCAAGATGTGGCATCACATCTGTGGTGTGTATGTCTTCTCTGAGTTTCTGTTTCTTCCCCTGTCGAATAGATGCTCTAACCACTCCCACCCCTACTTCACCTAGTTATCACCAAGTTATCTTCTGCATCTAAGTGATAAAACATTGAAAGTGCTTTTCAAACTGGAAAACAGTTTTACTTTAGCTTTACTGATCTAAATCACATGTCATTTTAACAGAAAATAAAATAAAAGGAGCTTAAAGGAGAGAGATGATTTAGTTAGTTAAAAGTATAAGCTTGTAGGTAGTTGGTGAAGGTAGAGTAACCTTCCTCGCAGGTTCCTTCTCTGTTATTTCCCAGTCATCCCACAGGATACCTTCCTTTGCATGAAGACTGAAACTGAACCACACCTACCACAGCTTTATTCCTACCCACAAGATAAGAAAACAGTAAGTGGAGGATGAGGAGATTGCTTTAAGAGCACGAACCAGACATTTCAGTCAGAACTTCTGCTCCCCTCTTATTGGTTAAAACTTAGTCACATGCTCTCTTATTGCTGCCTTGGAGGCTGGGAAATGTAGTCTCCAGCAACCATGTGTCCAGCTAAATCCCAAAGGTTCTATTGCTAAAAGTTGAAAATGGATGTGTGTAATAATATGAAATTCTGCAACAATTATTTTTATTATTTTTCAAACTAGTGAGCAAAAGGTTGTTTGTTTCATTGTTCCACAGAATGAAGCAAAATTAAAAGCCCCACCTTTCCAATGTGACTAATGAATTTGGGACTCATACCCATGTAAACCCTCTTGGTTTAAATGAGAAATAGATTCCCAGAGCAGATTTCAAAATAGTTTCATCCTCAGCCTTTGTGTGACTGTTCTCAGAAGACCATGTCAGTGTGAGTTCGGATGAACTTGTAAATATAGCCCTGCACCTCTTGCTGACCAGGCCTAAATCCCAGGAGAGATGTAGAAATGAGACCACCTTGCCATTGTTCTGACTTTCTGTCCAGTCACTTAAGGAACTCATAGCTGGGAATGCGCTCCATCATCTGGTTAGTGCCTTATCATCCTCGGGGCCCTGTGTCACTGCCTCTATAATTAAACACAGACCATTAGCTATAACCCACTGCACCCACATCAATTATGCCAGTTTGTATAACATCCACAGAAACCCTTCTATTCTGTCTTCTATCTCTCTGGAAATGATGCCAGTCATATCAGACAGGTAGAGTTAGAAGTGCCTTGTCTTTTATAAGATGTCAAATTAGCAAGGCTATTATGCCATGATGGAACACAAGCTTTATTCTTCCATATGCTGATTAAAAGGTAATTTAACCTCTTCCAAAGGTAGTCTAGCCAATTCCCAGCAGTATTGACATTGTGTTAATGAGAAATTGCTCTCCAGAGTGATAAATTAGCCCTCTGAGACGAGTATGCAAACCCATCTTTACTTGATGGCCCAGGCTTAAAGAGCAAACTCAGTATCATCACTCCCTGCCCCTCTCAATTAAATCTACATGGACTAATGCATATCTGAAATACTGGCTGTGCGCAGACTAAAAGGCACACTTGTAGCCTACTCAGTAATGCTAACTGCCCCAGCACATGCTGTTGTCGCACATGTGCTAACCCAATTGACTATTGTTTAGCAGCAATGGGGCTGCTCAAGCCACCTCATTTCTTAGAGATGAGAAATCAATTTACTACAAGAATAGCAAGAGTGAATCTAAAGGGTCTTCAAGTGCTGGAAGAGCTTTTAGCATTCACTGATACCAACATTTTCATTTTTCTAATGGGTAAACAGAGGTCCAGGAGATGAAATACTTTGGCCAGAGATTCAGGAAGCTTAAGCAGCAGAGATGAAATAGAATCCATTTCTCACACAATGGGGTCACTGTTTTTTACCCTCTTCTTACCCACCCAAGTGACTCTTAACTAACACACCAGTGTCACATCACCTACAGATACTAATTCTACACCTTGGTTTTCTTTCCAAGTGAAAAAAGTACTTATCTTGCTTGAAAATACGAACCTGACTTCCTCTAGGGCAGCAGACGTAAATCTCAACCCATAAACATGAGCAAGAAACACAGCATGTCTTTATATTTGATAAAGCTCCCATCCCCATCCTGCCAAGCTGGTGGGAAATTCAACTCTAGATATGCTTGAACCCTTTCTCTCAGTCTCTGGAGTATGCCAAGGATCTGGGTTCCTGGCAGATCTAAGATATCAGAGTGACCCTCTGGATCTCAGGCATGCAGAGTTATCACCAACGTGTCACAGAGCCAGCCCACAGGGTTTCTTCTGCACTTCAGACTCTACAAGTTCTTGGCTGTGTTGGGGACTGAGAAAGTCCTGGCTTCTGGGAGCCTAACCCTTGGCTTAGCCTCTGTTATGGTTTGTGTCTGTGTGTCCCCCCCAAAGCCTCATGCGGTCATGGGGCAGACTTTT
>NW_004955519.1:399954-429227 GCF_000276665.1 Chinchilla lanigera | reverse complement strand
AAGGAATAAACATAGGAAAATTAAATATATTTTGTAATGGCATTGAAATTCTGAGACAATTTATGTATTTGTAATAATGTGGCATTTGTTTTTCTTATAATTTCTCCATTATTTATTTGTTCATTTTAATCCAGAGAGCTGAGGGGAGAGAACCATCAAGTGAGAAATCTTTTTTTTGTTTTGTTTTTTTTGTTTTTTCTCCGGTACCGGGAACCGAACTCACGACGTTGCGCTTGCCAGGCAGACACTTTTGCCGCTGAGCTAAATCCCCAGCCCCAAACCTTTCCTTCCTTAATTTTGGGCATTGGGTATTTTGTCTCAGCAACAAGAGAAAAGTAACCAAGACAGCCTCTCTCCCTCAAATCAGCTATCTGAAATCCTTCTCTCCTAGAACAGTCAGAGTGCACAGTGTAGGTACCTGTGGCTCTCTGGACTCTCAGACTTGTCTCTCTTGTCCCCAGCTAGAGGAACTTCATTTTAGTCCTAGAGAAATCCTTTTTGCTTTCCTCAAAAGCATTCTCCCTCTTACTTCACAATGAAACACCAATTACAGTTTTTGGAGAGGCTGAGGCTTTTGGAAACAAGAAATGTTTTGCAGGTGACTTCTACTCTTTCTCCAACTCCAAACCTTTGCGGTGGCAAGAAAGCAAACTGAAGAAAGAGAAGAAAAAATGTAGAGAGGAGAAGTATAATTTATTTCTCAAAACATTAACAGGACTCCCCTCTTTATCTATGGTTTTACTTCCTCTGATTTCAGTCAACTGCAGTAAAAAATGTGAAATAGAAAATTCCAGAAGTAAACTCTTCATAAGTTTTAAATTGCACACCATTCTGAGTAGCATGATGACATATTACACCTTTCTGTTCCATCCTACCTGGGACATGAATCATTCCTATGTCCTATGTATCCATGCTGTATATACTACCTGTTAGTCACTTAATGGCTGTCTTGGTATCAGGTCAAATGTTGCAGTATCTCTGTGCTTGGATATATAGTTTGGTAATGAGCTGTCATCAGTTTCCAAGGCATGTGTATACCTTGGAACATATCCCCCACTGATAAGGAAGAGCTACTGTCCTGCACAGAATGATTTAAAGCTCTGTGAAAGGAAGGAGAACGCAAATTCCAATACAGCTCCCATGTACAAAGCTCCATCTTGAAAGAACATGAAAGCTACAATCATTTAGTTGTAATAAGAGAGGCCACTAAGTGACCTCAACATACAGCAATGGCTGCACTGGCATTTTGGTCATCCTCATCATTTGGTTGCTCCTTAATTCCTTGCCAACCAGATACACACACCATCACTCTCCAAAAACAGTCCTGTGGAGGGGCCGCACTCATCTATTTGTCTAACTCAGGAACAAAATATTTGTTTACATCCTCTTTGGCTCTCTTATTCTCCTTTAATTCTTTGGAAAAGGGTCGGTGATAGTGAATCTTACAGGTTCTTCCTCGACCTTTCTGACTGTGCCCATTCCCTTACTGGATTTTCTTCCTTTCATTTCCACTGGTCAAAAACATTTGCTAGACAGCTGATCTTGGCCACCTTCTTTTGGGTCTCTTTTCTTTCCCCTTTTTCCACTCCTACAACTTTTATGGTCTAAACTTACTCATTTAGGCCTACTCAATCTTTTGAATTCTAGACCTAGAATCCCACCTGCCTTTTCATTGTTTCCCGCCGAATGAGTCACCAGTACCTCAGAATTGCTATGTTCAAAACTAACTCATGTTTCTTCTCTTTCTAATTTCCTTGCTCCATTAGTGCATCACCATTCTTCCAAATCCTCCCCATTGTCCTTACATCCAAAACTGTTTGAATTTAAGTAGATCATACTTCCTCAGTGGGATACTGCAGGTACAATATGACAAACACAGAATAATGTGAAACTATCCCCTATTTCCTGCATATTTGCTTTCCACTGAAGCAAAAGAACATTTTATAAACCATAATTATCATTTTAGCCTCCATATTTTCCATAAGTTCTTCTACATGATTATGTGTTTTTATATAAAAAGGATCACCTTGCTTTGAAACTTACTTTGCTACTAGGTCATGAATATTCTTATGCCATTAAATATTCTTTATGGATAGTGATTCTTAAATTTTAAGTGAACTGTAGAATTATCTGAAGCTACTTGTTAAAAATGTATTTTCTTATTTACCAAAGCTTTGTAAATAAGCAGGGGAAGAGGGGTTGAAGGGAAGGGAGAGGAGTGGGAAAAAAAGAATCAAGTTCTATCATGTACAGGTACAAATTCCCCATGATGAATGTGATCATTATGTATACCCAAAATGTACCAATAAACTTAATTTTTAAAAATGTATTTTATTCTGCCCTGCCCTCAAGACTCTGATTCAGTATTCTGGGGAGGACACAGGAGCATATATTCTTAACCAGCAACCCTAGAGAATGTATGAAGTTTTCAGACCCTAGTTTCAGAAACACTGTTGGAAGAGCACAGTTTTTCTTTTGCTTACATTTACTATAATTTAGTTAGCAGTCTTCACTGACATATATTTAGGCTGTGTTGCAATTCTTTTTGTTATTAATTTCTGTGCCGACTTGACTTCTCTTCTCTCTTTACTATTCCTCTACCCACCCATACATACAATTTTTCTTTAAATTCCAAGAAGTGAAATTTCTGGATCTAAAGGATATGCAAAATTGTATGTATTGTACATTATACATTGTATTGTCATCATATAATCCTGAAACATATTAATATGATTATACATTACAGGATATAATATTGTGTTCTGTATTGTTATATTAACTTATGTTTTGATGTATCAGTCATAGAATAAATAACCTAATAATACATGATGCTTTTATTTGTACATGTTTAAGTAGAGTTTTACTTGGACCCTTGCACAAGATTTACAGCTGATCTATGTTAATTTCATCTGGTTACACTTCACCCATTGCTTCCAAGGTACTGATATTTTTGTGTCCTGACTTTACATTAAAATTATTTTCTCTGTTTCTGATCTCCTGCATATTTGGTGTGTGGCTTCTACATGTTTCTACAAAGCATAGATTTGACATAATGAATGGGACAAGACCAAGAAATATATATTGTTCTTCAAGAAGCCTATAGTACTTAGCACTCTTGTTCATTCTTCAAATGTTAATAACAGCTTTAATAGTGACTGGCTTACGCCTCTCCATCTCGTCTTTACAATTGTAGGAACAGAACTTACCATACTTACCATCCACTGTCATCTACTTCTTGCCTTTGGCCTACCAATCAAGGGAGAAAAATGAGTGTGTTGTTTTTCTGCATTCATCTCCATAGTGTTTGTCACAGAGTCATAACATTATAATGATGCATGACATAAAGCATGTGTTTGGTGAACAGAGCCTACAGTTCCCTATGAGACACATAAACCAAACACATGCTTTATGCATCTCATAGGGGACTGTTCATCTCTGCTGGGGATCCTTTGCATCTTTGATTCAGCTAAAGTAGGCTCCCTTAGCTAAGTGGCTCTGCTTCAGGCTACAGTGGTTATGGTGATTCTGCCATCCACATCTCTTAGTTTCCTCCTAAGATCAGCAAGCCAGCCAGCACAAATCCTTCTAATGACAGTTGCAGAGGCACAGGAGGTCAAGGAGGATATTTGGGTCCTTCTGCCTCATTTTATTGGCCAACACATACCACAAGGCCAACTCCAGTCAGGAGTAAGGAAGTGTATTTCATGCCTTTGGTGAGAGAAACACATCTGCCAGAGGGTATGGATACATGAACAGGTGAATAATGTGTTTCCCACACTAGGTGAGTCTCACTGGTTACATTTGGCAAGCCCACGCCATGCATGGTATTTGGCATTTTTATCTTCTGGAGTTTGAAAAGCAAATGTTTTGTGCTGGAATCTGGCAAGATTTGATTAATCTCTTGGTCATAGCTTTCCCAAATCTACTTTCTTAACCTCTCTCTGAAAAATCAGAAAATTATTCTCATTTTCAGACTTTGGGCCATGATCAATAGGTTAGTAATTTGCTATTTAAGTTCTCTCAGTTGTCTAAGTTTCCATTGTATTAGCCCTGAAGACTCATTTTTTCAAATTTTAACTTATCAATGTTGCCTTTCCACCATTCACTACAAAAATGACTGTCCTTAACAGAAAGGACAGTGGAAGAGGCAACAGATATTTACTTCTTGCAATATTCTTTCCAGTAGGGATTTCTCACATGGCCCACACTGAACTTGCAGATGTCTGAGACAAAGCCAGAGGGGCATGTCCTGGAAGGAATAGAACCTTATTACCCACCCAATCAACAAATAAATACCCTGATCTCCTAGTAGCTAATACAGAATATTAGACTATATATAAAATATATGACCACAAGTGATGGAATGAAATTTTCAAATATGCAATTCAAAGTGAAGAGGTCAATTTCATGTTTGATGGTGATCTACAGCAGATAATCTATAGCTATTGGCTGTCTACACATTATACAATGTTTTGAAACATTCTTCCCTCATCTTTTAAAAGCCAGTCATTTTAGTCATAGCTCATGTTATTGTTATTGTTTGTGTTGAATAAATTTAATTCTTAAAACTTGTGTGTGCTGTTCCTCGGTCATGTAGTTTTAATGTCATATTGAAAAATAGCCTTAATAAACCAAAAAAATCATATTCATTAGTATTTTTGGAAAGATGTCTCCATCTTTGATGTAAGTGGATGTCTTCAGGGAAGTGAAGAATGTTTGGGGTCAGCATGACCTGGACAGCTGGGAGATCTGAAAGACTTGAGATATGAAATATCGTCACTAGACTCCTACTCCTCATTAGACCATTGACAAGTTTCCATCACAGCTTGCTTGGTCTTTGTGTGAATTAGGAAAAGACATCCCTTTTAGACATCTACTCCACAATAAATGGAAGTGCTTGGATTTCTGCCTCTCTAGGATCTTTCTGCTGGGTCCCCTTTTAAAACGCTCAGCCTGCACAGTCCTGAGAAAAAGGGTAAAATTGTTGGTGGCCCTTTGCTTAGTGAAGAAGAGAGCAGGGTAAAGAACAGAAGGAAGGGCATAGAAG
Organism: Chinchilla lanigera; assembly: GCF_000276665.1. Classification (NCBI taxonomy): domain Eukaryota; kingdom Metazoa; phylum Chordata; class Mammalia; order Rodentia; family Chinchillidae; genus Chinchilla; species Chinchilla lanigera. The sequence continues at coordinate 424,180 of NW_004955519.1, read as the reverse complement.
ATTTATGACAAAGGGAAGAGGCTGGGGGAAAGAAAGGGGAGGAAGCAGAGGAGGCACGCAGGTTACTTGGTAATGTTAATAGCAATAATAATAATCCCTAACATCAATCAAACCTGTAGTATGTGTTCAGCACTCTGTTAAATGTGTCATACATATGAACACATCTATTTTCTTAACAATTCTGAAAGATGAGTCCTATTATTCTGCCTGCTTTTCAGATGGAGAAACTAACAGAGGTTAAAAGAACATGCCCATTGTCACAAGGCTATTAAATGACATAGCCAAGATTAAAACCAGGCCATTGGATGTTCTCTCCTAAGCACGTGAAGGCTAATTACAGTCGTGCAGTTTGCCACACTGTCACCATATTCCAGGTGTGCCAGCAGAGATAGACATTTGGGCAGTACTTGTACTTGAAGTAACCAACTCTTCCTGGTTTGCCTGGTACTTTACCAGTTTGAACAGCAAAAGTTCCATGTGCAGGGAATGCGTCTTCCCTGGGCAATCAGAAGAGTTGGTCACCCTATCTATCCTAAGTTCAAAAACCAACTGTATGTTTTCTTATTCCTTCTCACTGAATACACAAGGGGGCATTGTAACCATTCAGTCAAACATTCCACAAATATTTATTGAGCGCCTAATCATAGGTGTGATTGCTGCTCCCAAACCTGGCACTGAGGATGGGGTAGGGTGGCAGGAAGTGAGAAACCTTCTATGATCCCCTATGAGGAAGAATAAGGTACATATTTAAATGAACAGATACTCACACAACACTTACTATGTGCCAAGCACTGTAATGAGTGTCTTTACATTTTAACTAGTTCATCCCTCATAAACACCCTAAAGGACAGCTACTATTATTGTCATGCCTGTGTTAAAGAAGAAGACACAAGGAGAGGTTAAGTACCTAGTACAACATCACCCAGCTGACACGTGGTACAAAGCCTGGTTTGAACCTAGGCTCTTCCTCAGCTCCACAGTCCATGCCTTTAACTGCTATGTCAGGCTAGACTGGACCAAAAGACCCTGAATCCCATCAAGAACTCCGCATGACCTCAGTTTCTCTCGCCACGCGTAAGTATTTTTTCCCGGCCCAGTGGTTCTCAATCTTGGTTGCACATCAAAGGCCCCTGGAGAGTTTAAAAAATATAGGTCAGTAACTTCTCAGAGCCCCACTTGTAGAGATTTTTATTTAATTGAGCTGCTTTGGCCTGGGCATCAGAACGTTTAAAAGCTTTCTGCAGACCTAATGTGTAGCTGGGTCTGAGAACGTAGAGGGTTAGACAACCTCCTCAGCAATCTGGTCTATCCAAAATCCTCTAACCTAGCACTTCTCAAATGTTAATGTGTCTCTACCAGCCCAGGACCTGATTTAATCACAGATTCTGATTCAGTAGGTTTGAGGATGCTGGACCTAAGATTTATCATTTCTAACAAGCTCCTAAGGGAGGCTGAGGTGCTGTTTCATGAACCACACTTCAAATAGCAAGGATTTTGAACAAAGTGTAGTCCTCAGACTGGAAACCTCAGCATCCTCTGCTTGTCAGAAATGTAGACTCCGGGCTTCTATTCCAGACATACTAAGTCAGAATCTGTGTTTTAACTCACATTTGAGTTTGAGAAAGTACTCAAAGCCTGAGCTTCCCAACGGGTGCTACAACTGACTTGCCTGTGTGCTGATGTACTGCCTTCATGGTTTTTAGGAACTTTGACAGTGACTTCCAAGTTGCAGTGCCAGCAAACTCACTGACCCTATGTGCACACAAATGTGAGTTTCAGTGCTGGCCATCACGGAATAAAGGTTGAGAGGCCACACTTTAATCATGCCTTCCCCCCCCCTTCCTTCATGCCCCCAGCAAGCCTTGCTCATAGCCTGTCCCACCTGGGTGGTCTCTGTTAGCCTCACCCAATTCCTGAAGTCCCTGCTCATGTCTTAATTCTTCCCCCTCCATTCCAGTTCCTATGTGGCCATTTCAACCCAGTGGTCACATTTTTAATTTACCAAACATATATATACTCTTAACTTCTGCCATATGAATCAAGAAATCTGAGATGCCCATCCATAAGGTAAGTTGCTTGAGGTCACACAGCAAATACATAGCTGTGTGGCATTGTCAAGACTCAAGCCCAAGTAATCTGGCTTCAGGATCATTAAATTAAACCCAAACTCTATGATTCTTTTCACTGGTATGTGACTTGGAGAAGAATTTTTAAATAATGCAGGGCAGGGACAGTGAAAGAGGACATATAAGCTTCCTATGGCTACCAGAACAAAATGTTATCATCGGAGTGGTTTTTTTTTTTTAATTTTTTATTTATTTATTTATTTTTTTTTTTTTGTTTTTCTCTGGTACCGGGAACCGAACTCACGACCTTGTGCTTGCCAGGCAGGCGCTTTTGCCGCTGAGCTAAATCCCCAGCCCAACCTGAGTGGTTTAGAACAAGAGCAATTTATTTTTCCACTGTTTTAGGGGCTGGAAGTCCAATACAAGGTGTCAGCAGGCCCAGGCTCCCATGAAGTCTCTAGGGAGAAGGCTGTCCTTGCCTCCTCGTAGCTTCTGATGGTTGCCAGCAATCCTTGGAGTTCCTTGGCTTGTGGATGCATCATTCCAATATCTGCCTCTGTTGTCACTTGACCTTCTTATCCATGTGTCTCTGTGTCTTCTTCTGTCCTATAAGGATGCCAGTCATTGGATTAGGGCCTACCCTAATCCAGTATGGCCCCACCTTGTCTAATTATATCTGCAAAGACCCTATTTCAAAATTAAGTCACATTTTGAGGTCCTAGAATCTAAGTGGACCTGGATTTTTTTCTGAGGGAAGATACTATTCAACCCAGCACCTTCAAGTACAGGGGTTATTTCAGGGAAGAAAGTGTCTCTTAAAAATGCTCAACTACGCACTGTTTCAAAATGCCTTGGGACCCGTGACTGACACCCTCCTGATTCACCAGAGTAGTGACTCGTGGAACAGCTATAAGTTTGAATCAACCGATTTCAATTTCTTTAGCATCAAAATGCCATCATTTTCCACTTCTGCTCAGCGTTGAACATCTGATGTGCTTGCAGGCTCTCCCACAAAAATCAGTCAGATGATCTGTCGTGTATAACAGGTGTAATCAAATCTGCCACCATTGTAGCTTTTGTCGGCAGCAGGTGCAAAGGTGAACTGTTCCTTTCCAGAGTCATCACGTGGTATGTAGTAGTGGCAAAAGAGCAGCCAATGGCACACGGTACTGTGCTGGACATCTTTGGGGGGAACTACTTGAATATCAAAGCTTGTTCATGAAAAGCCCAAGCCCTTTCTCAGATAAGCTAAGAATCTTGCAACCCCCCTCTCCAAGGTCATGACATAGGTAGTCCAAGCCAATGCCAGCTGAATCAAAGCATAGAGGAAAGCTCCAAGTGCAGGGAAGGAGTCAAATTATACTGCTTTCCCATGCAGAAATCCCAGCAGGCTGCTAGGCCATGCTCTTGTTTCAGGCACAGTGATCTATGAGCTTGGAATGAGGCAGCAGCAGAGAAGTGAGGGTATGGAGTGACAGCAGAAGCTGCTGTGACTGAGCAAACACATACAAAAGTAGGAAGTACAAGTGGCAGAAACTGGTGATCAAACTGACAAAAATGACCTTGATGACTCTCCATCCTTAAGCAATGGCACTGATGTGCAAGTTACTCCTGAGGATGAGTGGTATCATTACTGAACACAAGACTTTTAAATCTCCAAAGTGGTTCTGTGGCAGCAAAGACAGTTATTCAGATTGTTCTGAGTTAACCCATTCTCTCCTCACGCCTGTTATCACTCTTATACCTGAAAAGGATGATGAAGGAATTGCTTTTCCAAATTGCCAAAGACCCATTTCTGTTTCAATTGTTAGAGCCAATGAGTTCTACCTACAGGAAAAATCCAAACTTCTTACATTTAACTCACAGTTTTGAGAGTCTAGAGATCACTCTAAGCCCAGAGAAGCAATCAGATGGTCTTTCTGAACAGAAGTCAGCTACAGAAAGCATGGAGGGCAGAAACATGTCTCAAAGCCATGCAGCAGATATAAGAAAAGAACAGGAGAAAGGAATATTATGCATGGAGAGGTAGGCTGCCCTGTCACTTGTTTTCACTGTTCCTGAAGATTAAAGAAGCCTGGAGATTTGTGCCATCTTTGCAAGAAGATTTCACTGTTAAGGTTTTTATGGTGTAGCTGAGTTGGCAAGTTGCAGAAAAATGATACCCAGGGCCAGGCCAGGGATAAACCTATCAGTATCGAGCCTCTGCACTCAGTGTGACCCATTGCATCCAGCTAGTTATTCATGCAGGCACCGTGTGCCAGGACATTTGCTTTTGGAGGGTAGGGAGGGAAAGAGGAGGTAAAAAAATCAAGATGTGTTATGTACATGTACCAACTCCCCACAATGAATATAATTATGTACTGCAAGCATGTAAAAATTAAAATTAAAAAAATAAATGCATTCATCTAAAACCGAGACCAGTTCTTTGGAACTAGATTATCAACTCTGGGACTCCATTTACATGAAAAGTTACTTTAATCACTACATTTTTCCTCCAAAAAGAGGTCTTAGGAAGGAGCAATTACAAAGACAAATAGGAAAGTATATTCACTCACTAAATTATCTGAAGAATAACATTTTCCCTAGTGGATTTTATTCCCTACCCCCTTTTTCATTCTATTATAGCATGTTCTTAAGCATAAAACCCTTAGCAGCTATGAGAAAAACATGAAAGCCAACAATCAAAGAACATAAACAATGTGATGTGCTATAGATCGATCACTTCACCTTACATTCAAGCTACATAGTTAACCTGAAGGAAAAGAAGACTTGAAAAATAGGGATTTGTTACATGTACACCTAGAAAATGGTTGTCCTATATTTTTGGTATTTTAATCCTAAAATAATTTTGAAAAACTACACTCCTGTACACATTTAAAATTGAGGTATAACTGACATACAATACAGGGATTTTAAAGGGTCCTTTCCTAGGAGTTGCAGACATCTGTGTAACCAACATCTAAAATAAGATATAGAACATTTCTGTACCCCAAACATGCCCTTGCTCTCCTTCCCAGGCAATCTTCCTGTTCTCAGACTCACTCTAAATTAGTTTTCCCCTTGCACATCTTTAATTTGACATCTACGTTTGTTAAAATACACTTAATTACAAAGGAAAGAGTGATTAAGTTTTCCACAGTTCCTCGGTGAGGAATGATTGAAAGGGAATATCAGAACTACCTTGTGTATTTCCTGAAGTTTGTTAAGTACAGAACTTTATTTAAAGATGTCTAGTTCTCACAGCAAAAGTCCATTTTTTTGCACTCATTATTTATTATATCTTGAGTAAAATAATCTCACCAGGGTTGTAAGAAAATTTGGAACCATGGGTTTGATCCTCAGAGTGAGCCAACCAGATCAATGGTGCCCTTTCTAGAATATTGCCAAAGGCAGGGAGGGAGAGAAGTATGTCCCTGCTGTACTTGTCCCTTTAGTTGGTCTTTGTTGTAGTCTTCCATAAACCACTGGACAACTGTGGGTAAATGGGATGTTTTATCTCTTAGTTAGATTGAAGTATAATGATAAGGGAATAGAAATTAGAACCAGATGACCTGGATAGGAAACTCAATTCTGCCATTATTGCATAATCAGGGACAGAGTCCTCAAACTTTCTGAGCATCGGTAGCCTCTGTTAAATGGGACTGAAACATACTTCACTGGAATGATTTTGGAAAATAGTAGGTAAGTATCAAAGTGCTTTGTAAAATGTCAAGTTCTCATCAGTGAGATGTCACTATTAAACAGGAGCTACTTTTTACACTTCTTTTAGCCCTCACTGAACATTGCATGGAGGAGTTAACAAGTATATGTGCTAACTGAAGGTTATGTTTGCTTATATAAATTACAATAAAAATTGTAAACATTGTTGTTCAGAGAGTCAAGAATTTACAAATTAAACTCTCAAAACATGCTTATGAATTTTAATTTCTTCTGCTTACTCCACGTATATAAGGTATGAGAAACAAGCCACATTCTGTTTACAAAGGAGAAATCCATAAATTTTGTCCTTTATTAATGTGAAGATGTGTATGTAAATTGTCAGCACCCATTCTTTCCCACAAGAAAGGTTCAGTAACACCATACAGTGTAACCGTTCTCTGAAGCATTTACTTTCTATCCTTAATCACACCACCTCAAAATTAAAAAAATAAATAAAAATGGGCCAGAATGAAACTCAGTTCTAGTGAGAGTATGCTATAGCTAATCTTATGAATCTGAATAATTAATTAGTTCACATAGAAAGCCATTGTTAAGGATTCATTATGAGCAAGGTATTTAGGAAGGAATTTAGATACAAAACCAAGATGATATAGAAGGTGCTGCCCATGATAGAATAGCCCTGAACATCTTATGCCCCCCATTAACCACACCTCAAAACTTCTGAATAGAATACAAAACAACAAGAACATGAAGCAATTGCCTAAAGGCTGAAAAGTAAATAACAGCAGGTAATTTGGGTAGGGAAGTCAAAATTTGATGAAGTCAGTATGGTGGTAAATTTCCTGCTTTTGGTTTTGGTTATTTTTCCTTTTCTATCTACCAGTTTTTACCACAGAGAAGCTCAAATTGCAATAGTACAAGTGACTCCATCCACATTGTGGCTGTCCCTCTTTAGGTCCTCAGTTCTCTCTATTCAGCTGAGGAGAAAGATAGCTAGGACCATATGTGAGAGGTTTGTCTGGGACAGGCTTGAAAGTGGTACACGTCACTTCTGCCCACATTCCACTGGCCAAGACTCAGGCATATGGTTGTCCTTTGCTGCGAGAGCTAAGGAAAGAGAGAGTCTAGCCATGTACCCAGTACTTCAGTATTGATTGTACAGATACTAGTCAATATTAAAATAGTCTATGCTGTTAAGGTGCCTTAGTAGAGAAGGGGTCTATAGGGAGCTTTGTGAATCCAAAGGATGGAATTCTAAATCTGAATGGTGAGACCTCGTTCAGAGAAGCCTTTGTGTAGGACGGGACATGAGTTTTGCAGAATAATTAAGAGGGCGAAGGGAAAGGATCAGGAAATCAAAGCATGAGCAAAGATGCAGAAGCAGGAGTCCCCTCTTCCTTGGGCAATGGCTGCGTGTAGAGAGAATCAGGAGATTAACCTGGAGAAGGAGGCAGAGGCCAAGCTTCAGCCCACACAATTCTGTGGTATCACCAATAGATGTTTAAGCAGGGACACAATAGAACTTATTTCCATTTAGAAACAGCCTAGTAGTTGGGTGGAGAGTAGATAGAGACAGGAGTTAGGAACTCATGCCTTGGTCTAGGTAAGAAGTAATTTGAACTTGCAGTAAACCGTACAGTGCAGTTATGAGACGAGACATGAGTGCTGAGTCAAAATCTGCAGGATTTATTGCATATGGTAGATGAGAGTAATAAAGGAGTCAAGAAAATTTCTGTGTTGTATTTATTTGTTGGTTCATTCATTCATTCGACAAATACTGAGTAAATATCTACTATATGTGTTCCTCCAGGTATTGGAGATACAACAATCAATAAGAAAGTAATGCTCCTGTCCTCATAGAGTTCGCACTTCGGTGGAAAATTTTTAAACATTACAACTAAATGCAAATTTATAGTATGAATAGGGTTGCCATTATTTAGCAAATAAAATGTTGTATTTGAAATTCTTGTAGAACGTCTGTGAGAGGTTGGTTAGGTTGGTTAATTACATTATTTCTATGAGTCTGTTCCCTGGTAAAAAAGTCTTGAGTCTTGACCACGATGTGGATTTGGGAATCATCAGCATATGGATAGATACAAGTGATATATATATATATATATATATATATATATATATATATATATATATATATACACACACACACACACACACACACACACACACACATCAGGAAAGACAAGAAGAAGCCTAAAGATTGCTTATTCAACTTAAGATATAGCTGGATCCAGGGGTTTGGACTTCTGTCTCTCTTTTAATTTCTTGGATTCTCTTGGACATAATGGCCTCTAGAAATCCCAATGTCCCCAATTCATGTTTATTGGTTTAATAACCCCATTAGAGTTGTGATTTTTTTTTTCTGATAGTTCAGCAAAAAAATCTCAGTGAGTCCTTTGGGGCTTAAATGTCCACTCCTGAACTAAGCCTTCTAACCTGGAATTGGAATATTGTTATGGGCCATGCCGGGATCCTGGCCGCAAACTTGTGGCCATGGATGGGGCAGATACAGCTCCACAGTAAGAAATATGTTCTTCTCCTTGACCTTAAATTTTATGAACAAGAAATATGTTCTTCTGGAACTGGAAATGGAGAAAGACATGTCAAGCAGGAAAAATATACAATGTTCTCTACTGGTGGGAAACAAGGCCTTGAGTATTAGTAATGTGAAGAATTCAGAGCATATATCAAAATCACAGGGAGCATGACACAGCATTAAATAGAAAAAGATGATCCTGAGTGGGTTTCAAAAAGGACTAAGCAGTCAACTATGTCAATAGTCACAGATCAGTCAATGAAAACAAGGACAAAACCAAAAACAAACAAAGATGGATAGGAGGAGATGTGTCCTGGTATCTTTCCAAAAGATGGCTGTGAGATGAAGCAAAGCAATATCCTCATAGAATGCGAAGTGATGTTAAGGAGAAGCTGATAAAAAGGATACTAGATTGTCCAGGAGAACAATCTGGGAAGTTCACTAAATCAAGTCTTTCTAAAGACCTCAGTTTCTTAAACTGAGAGGCACATCGAAAGTGTCAAGAAAGCCATGGGATGAATGCGGAACATTTCTTTTGACTTCAATTTTCTGCAAAATATTATAGGTGTCACATCATTTCTATAATAAAACATACTTATGATGCAGCATGCAAATAGGTGGGTTTTTTTAAAGCTAAAACATTGAACTTGAAATGTACTTACAAGTGGACACCTTCAGACTCTATTCCCAGAATTCCCTGCAGTGAACATTGTTGCACCTCTAATTAGGGACTTTTGCATGGAAAAGAATGAGAAGGATGGCTATTTAATAGCTGAGCTTTTGCCTGCTGCTCAGAAAAAAAGGTCAGTCTTGGTACAATGGCCGATGAATTTCTAAAAAAAGTCAGGTGTAGGTTAGAGAAGCCAGATCTAGCAGCGGGGTCCCACCCCTGCACTATCCAGTTCACCCAAGTGACATAACGAACATGCCATGGAAACACAGAAGCCCTTCCCCCGTGCAATTTTGTACCTTGGAACCGTGGGGTTTTACTTAGTTCACTGGGTGACATTCATCTGAACCATACAATTACCTTTGTTGTCTGAACTCATATTTAAAAATTTTATTATTTTAATGCACCGCCCACATGAAAGAATAATTTCAGGGATGCTTTATACAATAGCTGATTTCATAAAAATATTTCACCTTAAGCTTTTAATGAATTAAGGACAAAGAGAAGAACAAGTCTGCAGTTTCATATTCCTAATCTGACTCTTTGAGTATAAATGCATAAATGATTTTTTACTTTATTTAAAGGCAGAAAGATTTATATTGGTTCATAGTTTGTAAAGGTTTCAGTCTATAGTTGGCTGGCTCTGAGGCAGGGCAGCATGGCAGAGAGATAAGGCAGAGGAGAAGCACTTCATGACATGGAGCAGGAAGCAGAGAGGGATCAAGGGAGGAGGAAAGATATATATACACCCTTCCAGGCCATGCCACAGTGACTGACCCTTTGCAATTAGCTTTCACCTCCCAACATCCACCCAGCTATAAACCCTTCAGTAGATTAAGCCATACACCCATGATCAAGTATCAAACACTCATGATCCAGTCACCATCCAAAAGTGCCAGCTATGAGCACATGAGGCTTTGGGGGGACTTCTAGATATAAGCCATCACATTTCTGAACACACGCACAGGTAAATAGAGTAGCATATGGATCCACGTGACCCTGACATTTAGCAACAACCATCTATCTGTGGTTAATCTCACTTATTCCCTCCCCTCCTTATATTATCTTGAAGAAAAAAATCAAGCATGGTATCATTTCATCTATAAATATTTTAGGACAGATTTTTAAAAGATGGGGATTATTTTAAAAAATATAACCATAATGCCATGATTATAATTTCCTAATATCAGAAAATAACCATGTTCATATTTCCATAAATTATTTTTAAAGTTCTGCTCATTTTACTGTTCCATCCCCTTTAACTATTATTGTTACTGTTGATATAATTTTAAATGATTTTATTATGGAGCATTTCCAGCATGCAAATGTAAAAAGGATAGCATGATGACCTCCATGAACTCATCAGCTGGCTTCCCAATTGCCTATATTCGGCCAATCTTCTTGTAGCTATTGTACCCTGATGTATCCCCCATGTGCTGGATGTTTGTAAGGTAAACCCCACAAAATGCTTCCGGTCATCAGGCATAGATTCTTGGAGATAGTGTGTGGTTGGAGGCAAGAAAATGTGGAGGTGTTCTCTGACAGGCTTTTATATATTTATTTCACTTTTAAATCTCCAGAGAACGATTAGATTAAATGCAGCATTTTTAGCAAATTAGATAAACAGCAACCTGGCATTTTGTTGTTTCTTTTCTTTTTTTCAAACAATGTTTAAAATAAAACCAAATTCTAAACAAATGGCACTAATAGCCTACGACACGAATACAAAACAGAATATTTGTGTCACACATACTCTGTCAGTTCTGCCTACATCTTTTAAAGTACACATTTCCCTAAGATTAATTCAATAAAAGCTGAAATGAAAAAAATTCAGTCTAATTATAATTTTGAAAAAAAAATAAGAAGAAAGCATACAAAGAGTCATCATCAGCTGGTTTATATTTGAAATAAGGCCTGAATGATGACGCTCTGTTGGCAGTGTCACTGGGTTCCTCTTACACTCTTCTAGGCCTTAAAATGCATTGTTTTCCAAACAGCTCTTGGAGAACCTTTGAGAATTGTGACTATTGCTACCTCAGAGGTAGGAGAGTAGTTCAGGCTCCAGGGTCACATAAGGTAGTGACAAGGGTCATGATTTCTTGAGATAAACCAAAATGATCTTGCTTTGTTCCATGGAGACTTACAACAAACAAAAGCCATGGTAATACCTAGGCTAACTGTGAAATCACAGTATGTCGCCATATTGCTCACTCTGCCACTGCCATCACTAGCAAATGACAAAGAACAGCCATATTGGCTTGTATACAATTAAAAACCCAGGAGGGTTATGAAAGCTTGTTCTAGGTTAGGTCAAACAAATAGAAAGAGCACAGCAATTGAGCATTTTCAGTGCTAACAGCAGAAAATCTAGGCAAACAAAAAGTCATTGGTTAATATTGTAAATTGGTTCAACACGTTTACAAAAGTTTTGGCAGTACCAGTTAAAACTAAACACACATATATCCTATGATCTAGCAATCCTGATTCATGGCTCTAGAGGTCAGGGTACTGCTTACTGTGGGGTTCTTGCCAATGGGGAGTGAGTTAAGCGAGATTTGGGGGTTCAGGAAATATTCTATATCTTGATAGGTAAATATTCATTGACCAGCACACGTCTTTGTGCACGCTCCTGGAAACCATGCTTTAAAAAAGAAAAGTAGTCACAATTCCTAATATAGAGGGTTTTACAAAATATTAGCGATTTTAAAGGACCTATTCCTTGGGCTGCAGACAATTCTGTACTCTACCACGTAAAGGACCCCCAAGTAATGGTGGGGGTAAGGTGTGGCCCTACTTTCTGTAAGACACTGGATCTCATCCACTCCTTTCTCCAAGAAGCTGTGCCCCATCAATAAAGGTCCATCCTTCCTACAAGCCATTGATATACATATATATATATATATATATATATATATATATATATATATATGGACTTATGTTGACTTCACCACAAAACATTACTTTCTGGCACTCTTTACTGTTCCACTGGCCTTTCTTTGACAAATTGATACCAATGGTTGATGATCTGATTACTTTGAATTATTTCTTCTTGGCAAAACCAAAATTGGTAATGTCAATCCATATGCCAAATTACATTCTTATTTTCTTTCTTAAATTGAATGGTATGCAGATATTGCTTAATATTTGTTCATGCTTGCATTGGACATCTTCCATTTAGCATTGTGTTTGAGGATCTTCTCACAATTCATCTGATGTTCATTTAATCAGGTGCACCCATTTGGGAGTAAGTCATTGAAATTCCAAGCCAGCTGAGTTTTTACATTATCAACCTATGCTACCAGCACAGTGACGGAATTCTCCCAGTGTTAATGCCTGGTAAGCATTGCTTCCACCAGCTCCTCTCCATTTACAGAGTTGAGACACATTTTATTTTGTAAAGGAAGGCAGATCGGTACTATACCTGGGAAACTGTGATGGGCTTCTGCAGAACACAGCACTGTTTTCATCAAAAGGCTGAGGTCCTCTGAAATCACCAACATCTCACAAAAGAAGCACAGTACCTGGTATAAGAGCATAAAGTTGTCAGAGGACTTGGTTCCCAATTTATGATGAGAAAATGGGACAGTAAAGCAAAACCCCAAAACAGAACATAAAAAGCATAGAAGCAAAATATGGATAAATCCAGGTGTATTCTCTCGATCAAAGTGGTTTTATGTTTGAAGGGTGTGTAGGCTCAAGAAATGGGATAGTATTAATGCCCGGATATGGTAATGATTTAAAAGGAATTGTTGCTAAATTGGAGAACAAACTGATGTTGCATGTACCATGTCTGAGCACTATTTTATTATTCATAACTTGGTATCACAACTTTCTGGCCTCTTTTAAAGTATGAAAAACCTGTGAGGATGTAATGAGTTAAAGCTGTGGAACTTTTCTAGAGACAAAAATGTTCTATATGTCAAGGCATTACTACTCCTGAATATTTTAATTTTATTTTAGTTCAAGTCAAAATTTCTGGTAGGGTAGTCAAGAAAGATTCCATCAGCTGATTTGGAATTACTATAATACAAGGAAGCATAGTATACACCTTTGCTATGTAAATTTTTTTACAAGATCAGAACATGTGTTCCACTTCATGGTATCAAACACAGAGCAAAATGACTTTAATTGGGAACGTGCTTGGGCAAATGATTGGATTAAAATGACTGAGAGTTATAAATGTCTGAAATGTCTATTTCAGGCACCAGTAGGGGAAATGGCACTAATTTGGTAAGTGTGCACATAATGATTAAATTAGCCCACAGAGATGAAGAGTATACCAGCATGCACTTTGGAGAAGAAATACCGTATGAATAAGAAAAGAGGCAATCGATTCCTTAGTGGGCGACAGGCACAAGCAAGCCTTTGCTACCTCACTATTGCATGGTCCTTTATCTAACCTTTATCTTATTTTCTAGAATCTCATTACCCTCATTACACAAAACATAATAAAGTGCTGTCTGTAACCCACTCCTTAGCCAATTGCTCTTTTTGGTCATGTTTAGAGCCTTTAAAAGGAATCCCAGTAGATAGACCAGGCTTAGTTTGATGATGTAGTGAAAAAGTCAACTAAGTTTCAACTTTTGACTTTAAACCCTGATTCAGTGGACACAAACACACATTTTTCTAAGCATTTTGATTTTGGAATAAGTTGATTAAAATCTAGGTGTGTAGCGGGCATAGGTGTATAAACATACAGTGTACGTGCACACACATGTACACATGCCTTGTGGGCCGCTCTCTTTCTCTCTCTCTCTCTCTTCTGCTGAGTCTGAGACCCAACAAGCAAGATGAGGGCATCTCTCCCTCCCTTGTGCCTCCTATCTCAGTATATGTGGTTGGAGAATATTCTGGAAGGGAACATATAGCAGCAGCTTTTGAGTGTCGGCACTAGAACAAAGGTGGGGACTCTACCCATATCCCCTGTGCACAAAATTTTCCAGTATGTATATGCTGATAGTGTCCAACTGCAAACAGTGTCTGTGACTCTCCCCTAGTTTTTTATCTCAATCTGAGAACTGAGTAATTGGAGGGGCCATGAAATAAGGCACCCTCCCTCACTACTACATGGAAATCAGAAGTAAAGACAAGAGCTTGCTCATTTCTTGGTTGAATAGGAATGCAAGGCACGCTCTGTCTCTAGTGAGATGAACCCCAGTTGCTCCATAATGTACACTTCCCTGCTGTGTTTTCCTGCTCCCTTGTGGGAGTTTCAGGTCACCTCTTTTATGGTTTAGATCAAAAATGCCCCCCAAAGCTTCGTATGTTTGGTAGGTGATTGGATTATGGGGGTTTCATAGCTGGCTTGCTGTTGGGAACCAAGGTCTGGTTGAAGGAAATAGGTTACTGGGAATGTGGCTGAATAGTATACTCTCTCTCTCTCTCTCCCTCTCTCTCCCTCCCTCTCTCTCCTTCCTGTCTACCGTGTGGCAAGCAGCTTTCCTATGCCATGCCCCACTATCATGCCATCTTGCCTTGGAGTCAGCTGATCACAGACTGAAACATGAGCCAAAATAAACCTCTCCTCTCTTAGGTTATGGGTGTCAAATATTTTATCCCAGCAACTAGGACAATAACTGAGACACCTCTCAAATTAGTTTTTTCACTGAAATCATTTTTCAGGGTCAGGGTCTTGACAACCCAACCTAGGCCAAATGGGTTTGAACTCAAGTAATCATTTCATTTGGAACTGGAACATGTACGTTGGAGTCTTGCCTTTGCAATCCACTCTGTGACCACAGTTAAGTTACTTTAACCCTCTGGACCTGTTTCCTCATCCATACATGGGAATACTAGTACATATTTTCTATCTATCATTTTCTTGGGAGAAACAAATGACACAATGTGTGAAAAAAATTTTTTTAAATGTGAAGAGACACAGAAGTATTCATTAGGATTATTCATAAGTGTTGTCCTTTTTCCTGAGGAAAATGACATTTTTTGGCCTGGGAACAAGATGTCCCAAAAATATTTTGTTATAAAATAATTGTGGACTCATGGAAAGTTTCACCAAAAGTACATAGAGTGCCATGTACCATTTACCCAACTTCCCCCAAGACTTTACAGGACCTCTGAGGGATATCAAAATCAGGCAATTGATATTTACATAGTATTGTTTTTTTTTTTTTTTTTTTTTCTGGTACCGGGAATCGAACTCATGACATTGCGCTTGCCGGGCAGGCGCTGTGCTGCTGAGCTAAATCCCCAGCCCCAGTACTGTTAACTAGACAACAGACAATATTCAGTTTAATGATTTTTAAGTTCTTGTCAATTTTCCATTTTATTTCTCCTCCATCTTATGTTCTCCATCTTCCTTATCTCTAGTGATCTTTGAAGAGTCTAAACTAATCTCTTGAATCATTAATGTGGTGGATTAACTAATGGTCAACTTGTAGCACCCAGCTGAACCAAATCAGCATGGTTCTAGGCGTAGAAGGCCCATCTGAGGATTGTCACCAATAGCATCAAAAAGAGAAATGGAGGGGAAGATGGTGTGCTGTTGATTCTCCTGGACAAATTTGTCATGCTGCCTTTCCTGATGAATTTGGCTGTTCTCATCATCGAAGGAGCTCAGGTCCTCACTGTCACTGAGTATGGCTGCGCTTCTCTTTGGGGGAGCTCTGGTCCATACTTTGAGTGTGGCTTCCTGGCTCCAGTGCAGATCCCTCAGCCTGCTGGTGCAGACTTTCTAGCTTCCACCACTGACCTCTGGAACTTCCCAGTGCAGATCCTTGTTACAGACGTGTGTGAGACGTTGTGGGCTCTCGGCCTCCAGCAGGACTCCTGCAGGACATTGCCGTGGGCCCTAGGTTTTCAGCTGCATTCTTTGGGTCTCTAGTGTGTGGACAGATCGGCCCTCTTTTGCACTTGACTCTTTTGGTAAATATCATAAAATAATCTGACAAATTATGTGTCCTGTATTAAGTCTCTTCCTTTGTAAACCCTGACTACACCAACTAGCATTTAGCATCTATCAATATTCAAGTAGGTCCTGACTTAACAGTTTTATCCATTGTCCTAACCACACTTTAAACAAAAGTCTGTTCCTCCTAATCAAAATGCTTTCTGTCATTATCTCTTGACCAAACAGGTAGACTTTGCAGGCAAAATCCTAAGGCCTTAGATCCTGCTAAGCAACTTATTAAATAAATGCCCAATACTGAAAGAGCTGTTTCCAGTGATGAATTAGATAGCAATAGTTT
Source organism: Chinchilla lanigera (assembly GCF_000276665.1). Lineage (NCBI taxonomy): Eukaryota > Metazoa > Chordata > Mammalia > Rodentia > Chinchillidae > Chinchilla > Chinchilla lanigera. The sequence goes on along the minus strand of NW_004955519.1, from coordinate 408,031 downwards.
CATTAGCAAGTTAGTACATTTTCTTTAGTTGCTTTAGAAGTACTGAATAAATGCTTTCTTGTTTAGCTGATTCATATCCTTCTTAATTTTTTAAGTTGCCCTGTCACCCTTTTCTTGGTACTCCTGGGACTTCACCTTTAGCGCCTTGAGAAGAAGTGGGGGGAACCTTTTCTCCATCAATCCTCTGGCAAAGAGAAGGGCCATGGAGTCATTCGCAGTAGTAGCACTCTAACATCCTGTTCTCTGTTTGAATGCAACCATTATTCCTCCTGGAGCAGTTAATTTATCTCTTTTCCAACTGCCTTCTTGGTTAAAGGTTAACAAAAATGACATCTTCTTCAAATTCAAACCCTTGGAATGCTTAGACCCCTGCTGCCACTGTCTTTCAAAACAAGGAAACAGAAATGTACCAAAGCCAAGTTTCAGAAAACTGCTGCCACATATTTCTCTTTATTCTTGAGGAATACAGGTTCTGCTGACTGTCTATATCTCTGAAAATGCTGCAGGACATGTTCCAAGGACCCATGGCTGCTGCTTCTGTGATACCTCGGCACCATTTCCGAGTGGTGGAGATGAGCTCCACAGCCTCCTAAGCCTCCATGCTTTTCTCAATCTCTCTTGGGGCTCTCACTCTCTTGTATTCAGCTTTCTGATGCCAGGACAAATACTTGAAACCATGTAAAGAGAAATGCTTTATTTGGGCTCCCAGTTTTGGAGGTTTTAGTGATTAGGTAGTGATCAGGCTCTCATGATCTTAGGTCTCTAGTGGCAAGGGGCAGCAGCACATCACAGCAGGCATGTGTGCTGCAGCAAGAGCATTCATCTGCCAGCCAGGACACGAAAGAGAGAGGAAGGAGCATTGGTCCCACTCTCTCCTTGTAGAGCATTCCCCCAGTGACCAGAAGACCTCCTGCAGACATCACCTCTCAAAAGCTCCACCGCCTCCCAAATGCATCAAGCTGTGGGTCAAGCCTTTAAATGCACAGGTCTTTGGGGGGCACTAAAGATCTAAACCAGTCATGGCAAACCTATGGCACGCGTGCCGCAGCAGGCTGTTTGTATCATTGAAAGCTCTAAAAGTTTCGCCATCACTAATCCAAAACATAGTGCTGTCCTTACAGGTTTCAGTACATTAAAAATTATCTCTACAGGCAAGCTTCAAAAATGTCCTTTCATTCCCAACCAGGAGATCTTACTTTTCATTTCACCTGCCTGTGAGTCCCACCTTCACTGGTGCTAGTAGCAATAGCAGGTACTAAATCCCAGGTTTCCTTGACCACTGATTATTAAAAAGTGCTTCTGGAACTGTGTGTTCCCATTCTGTCACTCCTCCCTAACACAGACACCACCCCCCAGAGTGCTGCAAAATCTTATGTGTTCAAGAAATAGGTCTTGGTGGCCTTCTAACTTTAAGGAAACCAGATAAGGCTTTAGAAAAATATGACAGTCCACTGCAAAGGGGCAACAGCCTGCTGTGCTGATCTCAGCTTACAAATCACTCTCCTTCAAACACTCTCTGTGCATTCCTAGATGACTAGTGCTTTGCTCCAATTTTGTTTCATTTTGTTTGCAGTACTGGGGATTAAACCCTTTGCACTGAACTAAGTCTCCAGCCCTTTTCTTATTTTTTATTTTGAGACAAGGCCTCACTAAGTCACTAAATTGCCCAGACTTGGATGAACTTGTGGTTCTCCTGCCTCAGCCTCCCAGAGTACTGGGATTACAGGCATGTGCCACTATGCCCTGCCTGCTCCAGTTATTCTTCTTGACCCAAAATACCTTTCTGACTCTTCTGCCTGTGACATTCCATGTGAGCTTAAAGGATCTTGCAGGTCCCAGCTTTTCTTGTACCATTTGGTAGCAGTAATGCTATCCCACCTGGCGCTCTTTGCTAATATTCTTAGATCCTTCCTCAGATATATTGCAAGCTCCTTGGGAATAGAGATAATGTCTTCTATTTTTGAAAACTTCAACAGCACGTAGGAATCTGCCTTACCCCAAAGTGGCACCATATATTCCTCATGATAGGGTGATGTGCATATCTCCACTGCTTTCCACAAAACAAAAGGAAAGGCTATGAAACCAATTCTGATGAAATGGCTGTGATGGTCCCCAGCCTTCTCTAACCATGCAATCTAATATAGGAGCCCTATTTCCTCATCTCTCACATTATCAAGTTTTATTGTCTTTGCAGATGCTACTGCTATGTGCAATTACCTTGCCCAGGCCTGTTTTTATGTAATAGAAACTCTGTTGTGTCCCTCTAGCCTCCTGTCAGGACTATTGTCCTCATCCTCCTGAGGTTAGGGGTGATGGCCGCTGGTGTTCTCAGCTGAGTGCTCCTCCAATCATTGCACTTAGAAGGTACTTCCTCGGTTGGGGATTTAGCTCAGTGGCACAGTGCCTGCCTGGCAAGCACAAGGTCATGAGTTCGATTCCCAGTACCGGAAAAAAAAAAAGAATAGAAGGTACTTCCTGGCCTTTGATCACACCTCTTGCAGGTGGGAAGCCTGGATTCAGTGACTGGTCAGTGTGCAGGTATAAAGCCTCACATACTTTGGGGAAACTCTGAAAAGCTACCCTAGTTCCAGAGCATCTGTGGGATTGGTTGAGGCCTCCATTACATCTGCATTGCAGTTCTACTTCTCCCTCTTCCTTCACTCTTCTACAGATGTCATCTCTAAGAGCATCTGTAATAAATTTCCTGCCTGCAGATCTCCATCGCAGTATGCTTCCAGTGAACCTGACATAAGACACTTTACTTCCCATCAGCTGTTCTCCTTTCTAGAATATTCCATGACAATGGGAGTCTTACCTGTCTCATTTACTACCATATACAGAATAATGTCTGGCACATAATTGGTGCTCAAAACATGTTGGTGGACCACACTTTTATCTAAATTTCACAGCACTGTTCACTTTTCTTGTGAGAAAACAAGTGCAGAGGAGCCAATTAAATCTTCCAAGGACACACAGCCAGTCAGTTGCAGAACTAGGACTGTGCTTACTTGAATGCAATATTCATGCCCTTTTCAAAACCAAGCGTGGTCTCTTGATGTCTTTGTCACTATGAATAGTGCCTCCTGCTTGGCTGGGGGCCATGTGCCTTTGGCTCTTGTGGTCTGGCTGACTTCTTGCTGCCCTTGGCATGGAAATTTTAATTTGCTCTCTCTCTCACTCTCTCGCTGCCTTACTCTCTTGCTCTCTCTCTTCTCCTTTCACCTCCCCTCCTCTCCTGTCCTCTCTTTTCCTTTCTTTTCTCTATCTAACCCACACAACTGGCACCTCCCATGCCTCTCTGCATAACTTTGCCCCAAAGTGTCTTTTCTCTTCTGATTTCACTGACCGTCAGTTTGGAGCCTGATGGATCTCCAGTTTAATTACTACAGTGCTTGCTTTGGTGCCATCACCTCATGCTCTGTCCACCTTAGCTGAGCCTGTGTGCCATTGCCAAAATTATTTTCCTCATGATTGTTACCACCACTCAGGGTCTTGGCAGGATACGAAATTTTTACTAGATGCTTTAAATAAAGACATTCAGTGAAGAAATAACTCCCCAAGATATAGGCCAGATTAGGAGCACAAGGCAGGATGGCATGGCACCGAGGAATGAGCAAAAGTGGGGTCAGTTACCACCACTAAAGCTAAAGAAAGTAGTGTGGCTTGAGCCTGTGAGAGCTGGGGCCCTGGAGGAGGGACCTTCTCAGTGGGAGATGTAATCCTGGAGGAGGCTGATGCTATCAGAAACAGGAAGCCAACACGGGAAACACTCAGGGAAGAAATCCCCTGGCTTCTGTCTCTGGCCACACTCGGATCTCTTGTTAGTAGCATCATCCACTGGCTAAACATAATGGTGTCAGGTGACAAGGGACACTGGTGATGCAGTGTTCCTGAGACACAGACCAGTGCAGAGGGAGATGGAAAGTGGAGCGGGGGGTTTGGAGGGGCAAAAGAAGAACAAGTACATCTCAACTCCCCAAAGCCAACAGGATAGAAAATATCATGTTTCCCCAAACGCCATCCTACAGTGCTTTTCCATTTGTGGATTATAATTAAAGGTTATGAAGCTTTTTGAAGTATATATACTGTATATCCTTTTCTCCCTGCCATGTCCCCATAAGAATTATGACCCACTATGCTATGTTTTAGATAAACATCCCCCAAAGGAACATATGTTCAAGGTTTGGTTCCCAGGATATGGTGCTATTGGGAGGCAGAAGAACTTTTAAGAGGCAGTCTAATGGAAGGTCTTTGGGTCACTGCAAGCATAGCCTTGAAGGGGATAGGGAGACCCCATCACTTACTCTCACTCTTTTACTTCCTGGGCATGCGGTGACCAGTTTTACTCTTCCATATGTTTCCATCATGATGTACTGCTTCCTACAGGCCCAAAGCCACAGGACCAACTGGTCATGGATGGAACCTCCAAGTCTATGAACCAGAACAAACCATTCCTCCTTATAAGTTGATCCATCTCTGGTATTTGTTATAGAAACAGAAAGCTAACACATACCTAATTATACAGATGAAGAAACAAGCTTAGAGAAGTAAATCTGTAGCTCCCCCTACATCATTACACAGCGAGGTATGATGGTACATGCTTATAATCCCCAGCACTCTGGGAGGCTGAGGCAGGAGGATTACCAGTTTGAGGCCAGCCTGGGAAATTTAGTGACGTACTGAAACCTTGCCAATAAATAAACAAAAGGGTTGGAGATGTAGCTCAGTGCAAAGGCCTTGGGTTCAATCCCGAATACCCCTAAAAATCATCACAGAGCTAAGAAATAACAGTTGAAATATGAGCCCAGATTTGTAAGTTTAAACGTTTTCTTCCACCACTATCCAGCAAACAGTTAAAACAGTTAAGTTATATACTCTGCTTCTGGTTACCCCTCATTTGGCCTTGGCTTTCTCCTGTCTTTCAGCAATTCTGCTTGAGACATCATCATCCCTCATTACTGGCCCTCTTCTCAGTTAATTCAGGCCCACTAGCTCGCCCTTCAACACCTCATCTCACCAGCTGCCTCTTCCATCTAATATCAAAACGTGGTATTACAAAGCATTGCACTGTGCAATGTGGTAACCACCACCCACTTGCAACATGTTTAATGTGACTATAGAATTAAAATTTAATTTAATTTTAACGAATTTAAATTTAAGACTGATCATTAGAGCTTAATACTCACCACCACACCATCATTAAGGGCGGGCTCTGCTTAGTGACTAATTTCCAAAGAGTAGCAGAAGAGAAAGGGAAAGACACCTGGTAAACATTCCCCTGACCAGTTGACCAAGGTTAACACCACCAGTGATAGTGTGTACCCTTAATATGTTGTGATGAAAATAGTGCTTTATGTCTGTGGTCATCTGCCTCAAATTCATAACTGCAATCTGATCATGTGGAAACTATCACCGAGACCCCAACTGAGAGTCATTCTTCAAAACACTAAGTACCACGCCTCAAAACTGTTCAAGCATGAAAAGCAAAGAGAGTCTGAGAAGTTATCACAGACTACAAGAGACTAAGGACACGTGATGAAATGCAATGTGGTGTCTTGGGTTGGATCCTAGGACAGAATGAAAAGATATTAGTGGAAAACATGGTGAAATCCAAATAAAGACTGGAATTTAGTTAATAGTAAAGTATCAGTGCTGTTTCCTGAGTTGTGATAAATGTTCATGGTAATGTAATAGGAACCTCGGGTACCATCTTTGCTGCTTTTCTGTAAATGTAAGCCTATGTAAAAGTAAAAAACTTATTAAAATAAAAACAAAAACTGTCAATTCAGTTATAAGAAAACTTTTAAATATTTTTGGGACAACTTGAGTGTGTTAAACTATTTTTTCTACTTTAAATTTTATAAAATCCAAAATTCAAGTCAGATATTTCCATTGGAAATATAGTCTGAAAGGAGATGCGTTGTAGGTGCCACGCACAGGGTTTAGCCTCCCTGAGCACAGGACAAGGCAGAGAAGGATGGAGAATGCTGTGAGGGCGGGGGGGGGGATGAGGTTGCTAACCAGCACGACTCCCGTAGCAACCAAAAGCCTAATGCACCCTGTTTTCCATACCCACTCAACTACACCTCTTTGTTCACCCATCCTCCACCTTGGAAAAGCCATCTTCATAAGTTTCCCTTCAGCACTCCTACTGCCCACTGCATATAGACTCTGCCCTGGCCAGGCTCAGAGCTCCAGAGCCATCAGCGGTCCTACACTTCCTCCTTTTAGAGATGATGTGGGTGAAGAGACGGACACTTTCTGTCTTTTCGTTTGTTTTTGTTTTTGTTGTTTTTTCTCCGGTACCGGGAACCGAACTCACGACCTTGCGCTTGCCAGGCAGGCGACTTTCTGTCTTTTCACTGTGTGCTTGCTTTCATTCTGCAAGGAGAATGGCTGATCTCTGAAGACAGAAAGCAGGTATTCCCAGTACAATGTATACCCCACTGTGGCCTGAACTGATTGATGAAGATGATGACAATGATGATTACTAACCTCATAGGTGCGTTTTTAGTAGTATGTTCTACCCCTACAGAATTCTGCTCTGTAATGTTCAGAATGTTTGTCTTAAGTGACCAAGTCACCATTCTTGGAAATAAATAAAGCTAGGTGGATCTCCTTTGTGAAAGGTGAGGGGTAGTTTTGTGAATGCACAGCAGCGGCTTTCTGCTCATGCTGACCATATGGTCAGGCCTCTGCTCCTTATTTCCAGGGTGCACGTGCTGGGAATCGAATCATGGATTCCAGCCAGCCTCTCGGCCATTATGCAAATAGGAATCCTCTAATGTCCCCCACAATCCCTTAGGAATCCCTCTAATTCATTAACTGAAGTTTTAATAAACCACACACACACACACACACACACACACACACACACACACACTTTCTATTTCATAGTGTTAGGTGGTCTTAACACTACTGTATTTTGGAGTGTGGCTCTACATTTAAGACTATGGAACATATGATTTTATGACACCATTTAAGTGCTCAATCTCCTTAAGCTCCTAAAATCATCACCTGCTCACAGGGTTGCCCAATGGATATTTGACCTTCCTATTATTATACACTTGAGGTTATTTTATTGGGTGCATACAAGTTTAGAAATATTTTTTATCATTTTGAAGAACTGAATCTTTTATCATGATCTAGTGGACCCCTTCTGATTCTTAGAGTAATATTTATCTTAAAATTTATATTCTGGCCTCTGTGGCTACCTGCCACACCCATAGTGTGTCACCCCAGGCTGGGCGAAACCCTGGACATCTTCGGGAAGTCAGGGCTCTGCCTCCCTGACCAGCGTTCAAGGCAGGCAAAACCTCAGGCACCCTCTGGGGCTTCAGCGACTACCGGCCACACCCATAGTGTGTCGGCCCAGCTGGGTTGCCACAGCACACCAGTGCAGAAGCTGCACTGAGCGCTGGGGATCTTCAGACTCTTGTCCTGCCACTCACACACAATCAGGACAGTGAGACTGCACTATAAGGTGTCTCTAGTTATTCAAAAATGACAAAACGGAGGAGCAAAGTGCAATCCAAGACCTCCACACCACCCAAAACATGTCCAGGAAGTATCAACACAGAAGAGCATGGAATTCATACACCTGAAATTTCTGAAATGATAGCAACTGAAGCAAAGAAACAACTCCATCAGGCCATAGAAGACATCAGAGCAGAAATAACGTCTCAGGTGAGAAAAGAAATGACAACAATAATGAAAGAAATGTTTAGCATATCCAAAGATGACATAGACAAGAAAATAGAAGAACATAGACAACACAAAGAAACCTTCAGGGAGCAATATAGAAAAGAACAAGAAGATATGAAACAGATGCAAACAGATATCCAGGAACTTAAAAATTCCATTGAAAGCTTGTAAAACCACCTGAATGAAGCTGAAGATAGACTTTCAGACCTTGAAGACAGAATTGCCACTAATGAACAGGAAAGGAGGGAATCTCTTAAAAACAACAAAGAACCAGGAAATAACAATTCAACAACTGCAAGATGAAGCAAAGAGAAACAATGACAGATTAATAGGTATTAATGAAACAGCAGGTGTCAACACAAATGACATAAAA
>NW_004955519.1:395285-396350 GCF_000276665.1 Chinchilla lanigera | reverse complement strand
CTACAAACACACTCAGTCACCTTATCTTCGACAAAGGGGCCAAACTTGTTCAATGGAAGAAAGATAGCCTCTTTAATAAATGGTGCTGGCAAAACTGGCTTTCCACATGCCGAAGACTAAAACTAGACCCGTGTCTTTCACCATGCACCAAAGTCAAAACAGATCAAAAATATAAATATTAAAACAGAAGCACTAAATTTATTGGAAGAGAAAGTAGGTAAAAATCTTCACGACACTGGGGTAGGCAGAGAGTTCATGAACAAAAACCAAACTGCATGGGAAATACTTCAAAGAATCAACAACTGGGATCTCATCCTATTGAAAAGTTTTTGCACATCTAAAAGAATTACCAATAAAGTAAAAAGAAAACTGATGAATTGGGAAAGAATTTTAGCCAACTGTCCCTTAGACAAAGGACTTCTATCTAGGACATATAAAGAATTTTTAAAAATCAGGCTTCCCAAATTCAGAGACCCAATCCAAAAATGGGCATCTGAGATGAATACACACTTCTCTAATGAAGAGATACTAATGGCGAACAAATACATGAAAAACTGTTCAACATCATTAGTCATTCGAGAAATGCAAATTAAAACAACCCTGAGATTCCATCTCATGCCAGAAAGAATGGCTACCATCAAGAAATCAACCAATAATAAACGCTGGAGAGGCTGTGGGAAGAAAGGAACCCTACTTCACTTCTGGTGGGACTGTAGATTGGTGAAATCACTGTGGAAATCAATTTGGAGATGCCTTACAAAACTAGGATTCGAAGTTCCCTTTAACCCAGCTTATTCCCTTTCTGGGTATTTTCCCAGAAGAATTAAACACATCATACCACAGCAATATATGTGCGCCCATGTTTATAGCAGCACAATTTGTCATAGCTGAATCTTGGAAACAACCCAGATGTCCTATCAACTGAGGCATGGATAAAGAAGTTGTGGTATTTCTATACAATGGAGTATTACTGAGTTATTAAAAAATATAAACTTGAGGCTTTTGTAAGTAAATGGCTGCAACTAGAGACCTTACTCATAAGTAAAATAAATCAGACCCACATGT
>NW_004955519.1:388900-394468 GCF_000276665.1 Chinchilla lanigera | reverse complement strand
TGTTACCTAGACTGGCCTCAAATTTTGGATCTTCTGGCCTCAGCCTCAAGATTAGCTGGGATTACAGGCATGTGCCACTGCATCTGGCTTATCTTTTTACTTTCTGCCTTTCTGCCTTCTGTGTGGTTTTAGTAATAGGTATACAGCTACATTTTTAAAAATGCATTTGGGGACACTGGGGATTTAGCTCAGCAGCACAGCGCCTGCCTGGCAAGCACAAGGTCATGAGTTCGATTTCTGGTACTGGAAGAAAAAACAAAACAAAACAAAACAAAACAAATCCTATCTGACAATTTCTCCTTTTTAATTGGCTAGTTTAATTTACTTATATATATGATGATTAATAATACTTTTCATACTTATACTTGCGTGCCACCCTTTTGTATACATATCTTGATCATATGCATAGATATTTACTTTATTTTCATTTAAAGTCTGTATTTAGAGCAATTTTACGTTCATAGAACCCATAGGTTCCCCACCCCTGCCCAGCCTCCCTGATTATCAGCATCCAAAACCAGAGTCAAATGTTTGAAATAACTGAAGAACCCACACTGACACGCAGTTATCACCCAAAAGTCTATAGTTTATATCTGGGCTGACTCCTGGTGTTGAATATCCTATGGGTCTGGACAAACTGATGATGTGTATATGCCATTACAGTATCATATAGAGTATTTCCCTTGCTCTGAAACTGTCCTGTACTCCTCCTGTTCATTCCTATCCCCAGTCCCTGGCAACCTCGGAATTTCTGTTATCTCCATAGTTTAGCTTTTTTTAGAATGTCATACACTTAGAGTCACACTATGTGGAATTCCTTCACTTAGCAATATGAGTAAGTTTCCTCTACATCTTTACAAGGCTTGATAGCTTCTTTTTAGCCCTGTATTAATTTGTTCAACCATCTTATTTATTAATTTGTCATTTGCCTGCTCTTTCTGTCATTCTTTCTTTTTCATTTCTTGTCATTTTTTTGACTATTTGTGTTTGTTTCCTTATTTCAGTGTTTTTTTTTCTTATTTGGACTTTAATGACTCTAATTCCATTCTTGTGGTGATTGCTCCTGAGATTTACTACCATATATTTAACTCCCAATTCAAAAATTAAACATTTTAACTACCTGATAGAGTTCAGCAAACTATACCTCAATAATCAAATCCATCCAGCACCTGTCTTTATAAATAACATTTTATTGGAATATAAGTATAGTTTTTGTTTCTATATTGTTGATGTTTGCTCTTGTGCTATGACAAAGTTGAGAAGTCATGACAAAGATGGTATGTCCAGTGAAATTTAGAATTTTATTGTCTAATCTGTTATGGTCTAAATGTAAAGTGCCCCCCAAATGTTTCTATCCCCAATCCAGCAATGTTCAGAAGTAGGACTTAGGGAAGGGACTGGATCACCAGCTCACTAACACAACCAATGGATTAATCCATTGTGAGTTCAGAGGTGAAAGGAGCTTTCAAGAGGTGGACTTAATTGGAAGAAGTGGGTCACTGGGGTCTGACTTTGAAGGGTATATTTTGTCGCCAGCCCCTTTCTTTCACTGTCTTTGTTTGCTTCCTGGCTGCCATAAAGTGAGCATCTTCCCTCTGCCATGATGTTCTGCCTCACCATACAGCCCAAAGTAATGCAGCCAGCTAACCATGAGCCAAATAAATCTTTCCTCCTTTTAAGTTGTTTATATCAGGTATTTTACTCCAATGACAAAAAGTATCATCTTTTGCAGAAAACTGTGCAAACCTCTATGCTATAATATTACTCTGAAAAATCTTAGATTTTGAACCTGATCTCCCCTCTCTTCATTTACATGTGATTTCTGTGACTGTGGTTTTATTTTTGTCTTTTTTGCTTGTAGTTGTAGGAATTGAACCCAGGCCCTTGCATGTGGTAAGCACATGCTCTACCACTGAACTATCCTCAGTCCTTCTCATTTTTCTTAACTCCATAATTTTGATGTTAGTATTTCTTATGGTTTGTGTCTGGGTGTCCCTCCAAAGCCTCATGCGGCCATGGGGCAGGCTTTTAGAGTTTGATTGATTATGGGTGTGAGAGCTACACCCGCCCTGGGGTGATAGTTTGCATATGTAAGGGAGAGGAAGAGGCTGCTTGCAGCCATTCATCCCTTGTGTACTTGTTGCTTTGGCTGTTTTCTTCCGCCATGACCTGTAGCCCTCTGCCATGTGCCACTCTGCCTTGTAACCTGCCAAGTATGGACTAAAACATCCACAAACTGTAAGCGAAATAAACCTCTCTTTCCTTAATTTTGGGCGTCAAGTATTTTGTCCCAGCAACGAGAGAAAAGTAGCCAAGAGAGTATTCTTTTTTTTCCCAAATAGTGTTTGCTCATAAGTACAGACATTTTTGCTATTTTACTGCTCACCATTTTGTTTGCATCTCAGATCATCCTTCTGGCATTGTTTTTCTTTTTCCTGAAGCTGTTCCTTAAGTAAATCTCTTTTGGTGCTAAATCCCTCTGTCTTCATGTGTACATAAATATCTTCATTTTACCCTCCTTCCTTAAGTGTGATTTTTCTGCGTATGTAATTCTAAGCTGACAGTTATTTTCTCTCAACAGTTGGAAAATAGACTCCACTATCTTCTGATTTCCATTGTTGTTGAAAGCAACTGCGAGTCTAATTGTCATTCTTTTGAGGATGATCCATCTTTTCTCTCTGGCCCCTTTTAAGATCTCTTGGCAGTTGGTATTCTGCAGTTGAATTATGATGTGTTTCAGCATGAATTTTTCCTTTTTATATATTCTATTTGGTATGTGTTATTGTGTTTTTATCAGTCTGGGAAGATTCAAGAGATTATCTGTTCAAATTCTCCCTTCATCCTGTCTCTCTCTCTCTCTCTCTCTCTCTCTCTCATTCTCAAACTCCAATTAGATTTAGGTTTGACCATCTGTACTGCATTCTGGGTAATTCTAATCTTCCTTTCAACTGCATTTAATCTATTCTTTAACCAGTCCATTTGAGATTTTAAAAATAATTGTATTTTTATTTATAGAAGCTCCGTTTAAAAATCTTCCTGATAATTTCTGCCAGGTTGTGGTTGTTGGCTCATTTATAAGACTGAATCTTTTATTTCATTAAATGTCTCACATATAGCTATTCCGTATTCTCTATCTTACAATCCCCATATCTCCAATCATTGTGGAAACCTCAATCTATGATATATTGTTTTCTCTGCCTCTGGCTCATGATAATTTGCCTTAAGTTATTGTGAGCTTCTTGCTTGATTTTAATCTATGGGAATCCTGTACATCTAAATTAAAAATTTTTTCCAAAGAAAGTTTGCTTCAAACTGAGAGTCAGGGACACTTCTGATCTAAAACCACTTCAGCCACTGTGAGGATTTTGGGTCCCAAGATCAGCATCCCAACCATAGCACTGGCCCAAATCTCAGTAACAACGTTGCTATTAGTATCTGCTCTAAGAGTCTGCCCCTCCTCTGGCCTGGGTTTGATTGGTTTATCTTGGTGACAGAAGTTGCAGAGGTCTTTGAAAAGCTCTCCAACCACTTGCATGACCAAAAATGCCTTGAATAATATCTTACATTCATAATATAGTTACATATCCACAAGGCAGTGAGTCTCTTAGAACACTCCTCCCACCTTCCACAAGCACACACACACACACACACACACACACACACACACGTTTTGCTATATTACCAGAAGCATAGGGTTCACTGTTAAATTTTGAAGCATACTGTTTTAAGGGAAAATCTGATGAACCCCAGACATCTTCAGGAACCCCAGTGAACCACCACTGTGCCTCCCTGACCAGCATATGAGGCAGGTGGAGCTCTGGGTACCCTCTGGGGCCTTGGTGGCTACTCCCCTAGCATGTCTGCAGGTGCTGGGCTGAACCCCAGATATCTTCAGGAACTCAGTGAGCCACTCTTGGACCTTCCCCACTAGTGTGTGAGGCACTTAGATCCCCAGACACTTTCTGGGGCCTCAGTGGTCACTCCCAGCACAACCCGCACCCCCTGGGAGCCCAGTTGAAACCTGGACAGAGTCAGTGGCCTTGGGGACTCCAACCTTACCACTCCCATGCGGGATTGGGAACTGGGCTCAGTCCTGCACAATATCTGAAGCCTTGGTAGCCACGATCTGCATCCCCCTATTCTTGTGGAAGCAGGACTGAACCCCAGACAGCTTCAGGAACTCCAGTGAGATTCTACCACACCTCCCCCACATTCTGGGGAGCCAACTGAGAGCAAAACAGTTTTGGGAGCATCTGAGACCTCACCTTGCCACCACACACTAGCACAGGAGCCACACTGACCACTGGGCATCTTTGGACAGTAGCCCTGTCACTCACACACAATCGGGAGAGTGAGGCTGCACTCCAGGGAACCTCTGGATCTTCAAAAATGACAAAACAAAGGAGCAAAATGTAATCTCAGACCTCCACACCACCCAGAACAAGTCCAGGAGACATCAACACAGAAGAGCCTAGAAGTCATACACATGAAATTTCTGAAATGATAGCAACTGAAGTAAAGAAATGACTCCATCAGGCCATAGAAGACATCAGATCAGAAATAATGTCTCAGGTAAAAAAAAGAAATGACTACAATAATGAAAGAATTGTTGTCCAAAAAAGACATTGATAAGAAAATAGCAGAGCATAGACAACTCATGGAAACCTTGAGTGAACAACATAGAAAACAACTGGAATGCATGAAACAGACTCAAACAGATATCCAAGAAATTAAAACCTCCATCGAAAGCTGGTAAAACTGCCTGAATGAAGCTGAAGATAGACTTTCAGACCTTGAAGACAGCATTGTCACTAATGAACGTGAAAGGAAGGGTCTCTTAAAAACATCAAGGAAGCAGGAAATAGCACCTCAACAACTACAAGATGAAGCAAAAAAAAAAATATGTCAGAGTAATAGGTATCAGTGAAACAGCAGGTGTCAACACAAATGATGCAAGATTATTTGCAGAAATAATAGCAGAAAATTTCCCAGGCATGGAAAAAGAATCAGACATCCAGTTAAGTGAAGCACATAGAACTCCAGTTAATCATAACCGGAATAAATCTACACCCCGACATATAGTGATCAAGATCCCTGAAACTCAACAAAAGCTCAGAATATTAAAAGCTGTTAGAGAAAAGAAACAGATCACCTATAAAGGAAAGCCCACCAGAATCATGGCAGATTTATCATCACAAAACATCAAAGCAAGAAGAGCTTGGAGTGAAGTATTTCAGGTCCTCAAAGAAAAAAACTTCCCACCCAGATTGATGTACACTACAAAACTATCTTTCAAATTTAAGGGAGAAATAAAATGTTTTCATGATCAAGTACAACCAAAGACATTCATGAGCACCAAGCCAATCCTACAGTGTTCTAAAAGATATTTTAGAAAGAGATAAAACAGACTACAACTTCAACAACAACAACAGAAAGGAACCACCAAGCAGAGCAAGTAATTAAACAGAGGGTAAAAGGAGGATTCAACAGTAGGAAAATAACATGACAAAGATTAGCCACTACATATCAATTATAACTATCAATGTAAATGGTCTCAATGCACCCACC
>NW_004955519.1:377769-385500 GCF_000276665.1 Chinchilla lanigera | reverse complement strand
TGTGGTATTTTTATACAATGGAGTATTACTCAGCTATAAAAAAGATAAACTCGAGGCTTTTGTAGATAAATGGATGCAACTAGAGACCATACGCATAAGAGAAATAAATCGGACCCACATGTGTAAACATCATGTTGTCTCCCTGGTGTAGGAACCTGAAATAATAAGTAAAACTCAAAAAGTACAAGAGGTGATAGGAAAGGGATAGAAATTCTCAAAGGAAGGAAGGTCTGGGATGAGAGAAAGAAGAAAAAAGGAAGAAGGAAAGCAAAAAATAAAAAAATATATACATAGCTGGAGTAACTGTATTGCTGATGTATATTGAAAAGAACAATTAATGCTTAAAATTTTTTATGTTCTGACCAATTTTTCATGCTTATATCTGGTAATCTAAGCAACTGATTTGAGGACAACAATATGCAATGGAACAACCATGGTGAATTCCTACCAAGATGTGTAGTGAAACTCTGTGTTATCTCTAAAGTTTTACTTAATAATTATTTTCTTATTCTCTTTAATGATTTGAACAATCTTCCATTCTTTCATCTGGTAATCTGAGCAATGTAATTGAAGATAACAATATGTAATATAACAATCACTGTTAAATCTTATCATTTTGTCTTGAAATCCTGTATCACTTTCAATGTTCTTGGCTTAGTTCATTTATGTTTTTGATGTTGGTATGCTGCTATTGTTCTTCTTTTTCCTCATTTACCACACTCTTTAAAATAAAAAAATTTTTAAATGCTACTATTCATTGACTCAATTAGTATACAAAGTATTTGTGTTCTTATTTACTCATCATCTTATTATCCTTGTTATTGAGAACAGTTATTGGACTCAGGATGCTTGCTTCTTGTGTACAAAGCCACTATTTCAGCACACATACCTAAAGGTAGTCCTCTCCCCTAAGTTAATTTGCCTCTAGAAGTAGACACCAGGATGCTCAGCCAGGATGCTGACACTCCCCACTTCCTTCATCTCACATACACATGGAAACTGTTGCTACCTTAATGCTTCAGGAGGACATCATTTAGCATTCATCCCTGCTGTATATATGCTAAATGCTTTGCAAAATGCTCATTTTCGTAAGTCATTCCTTAATATCACTGAGAAAAAAAAGCAAATGGTCCACTCTAGGTTTGCTTCCATGTCTCCCACCATTCATCTCTATGGATGAACTTCCAAACTTTCATCCTTTCCTGCCTTGCATTTACTGAATAAGTAGACCAGCTAAAGTACAATGCCCCTCCCTCTAGGTACCATTTCTCTCTGATTAGGCATGAAGAAAAGGGAGTTGACCTGAAAAATATGAAACAAAACATTGGTACAGTGGCTTTTCTTTCAACCCCTGCTATAAAATGGTACAAGGAAAATGACTTAGAATCCAGTGTCAGTGCTTAGACAAATTACTCTCTGGGAGGCTCCTCCCATTACTGGGAAAACCACACCTTGTATTCAAAGAGTGCTGTCAGAGAAAGCAAGCCTTCAAGTTGGTAGCTTGGGAATAAATGGAGAAACTTGGGTGGAGAAAGCAAGAGGAGTATCCCAATAATTGTAGAAGACTGTGTGGCCCCTATAACTGTGTATCTGCCTCTAAAGGCAAGAAAGGAAATTCAGCTATAGAACTTTTATGAATATGGAGCCTTCCTTTGCCATCTTGAATAAGTCACAAAATTGTCAAAAACAGAGATTCCTGAGTTCAATGACCTGTGCCTGTAATCCCAGGTACTTGGGAGGCTGAGGCAGGTGGATGCCCATGAATTTGAAACCAGCCTAGGAAACATAGCAAGATCCCATCTCAAAAATAAGGTCTTTCATTTTCTTTTTAAAATTTCTTTTTATTTTATAGAGAAATAAAAGATGAACATAACAATGAAACCGAGCTTCAAAACAGGTTAGTAAAACAGTTGCAATAGTTGATACATTGCATATTATTGTCATCATAGTAGTTATTCACAGTAGAAGACACAGGCATGATATCTTCTCTATACAATACTAACACAGACCTTTCTTTTTAATAAATTAAGAGAAACTAGCTGTATAACTATTTAACTATTTTATGTATACATATATTTTTTCTTTTTCCATTTCCTCCTTTCCCCTTTCCCCAATCACAGTTTGCCTTTTCTTTTGAACAGTTTCTTCAAATTGTCAAAAACAACAGTGTTTAATTTTGAGCCCATGAATTTGAGACCAGCCTAGGAAACATACCAAGATACCATCTCAAAAAATAGTTTTTTTTTCTTTTTCTTTTTTTTATTTTAAAGAGAAAAAAAAAAGATGAACAATCAATTCACAATATGTATTGTACACTTTGGTTCTTATTTATTTGTTCAGTTTCTCACACTAGTGAGAGAATATATTTATACCTATGGTTCTGATTTATTTCGTTTATGAGTATGGTGTCAAGTTGCATACATTTACCTATACAAGACTCCATTTTATCCTTCTTTATGGCTGAGTAGTACTCCATTGTATAAAAAAAAACACATTTAAAAAAATAGTGATGAAGGACAATAATGCCCATTTAGCTATCATCCAGATTTTAAAATTGTTAAAATTTTGTCATATTTCTTTTATATCCCCTTTCCTAAAATATTTGGAAATATAGACATAACAATATTTCACCCTTAAAACTTTATCACATCTTTTATAACCATAAGGCCATTATCTCATCTAACAAAATTCATAGTAATCCCTTGGTATTACCTAGTATTTATTTCGTATTACAATTTCCCTCATATCTTTTGTAGCTAGTTATTCAAAGCAGGATCCAATCAAGGACCATGCATTACATTTGGTGATTATATCTAAGATTCTATAAACCCAAATCATTCTGGTAATTTTCATATCTTTTTTACCTTTGTAACAACTCACAAATGCAGTAATCGTTTTTTCTATTATACAAATCCCAAATTGAAGCTAGAGAAGCAGTTATCTCAAGAATACAGTGTGAGGAGTAAGTGCACAGAGGACATTTTCCAGGATTTTAGCTGTCCACTACCCAATGTCCTTCCTGTGTGGAGCAAATTTGATTGCATCTAAGTGGGAGGCACCTCTTGCTGCCAAGAGAGGGGCACATGAACTGGATTGAACACTTGGACACTTGGATCCGGGACGTTGAGTCTAGATCAGTAAAACTTTCTGCAATGATAGAACTATTCTATTTGTGCCTTGTCTATCATAGTACTACCAACTGCGTGTAGCAGCTCCTGTACTAAACAACACAGATCTAGGCAGAGTGATGCCAAGATGCAGGGACAGATGGGAAAGTACGTATAGCATCAGTGGCAGCATTAAGAGCCTGCCAGTGCTGGCATCATTAAGGACTGGGTTGATGGTGATGTTGCAGTTAGCTCACTTGTCCACTTTCAGAGTCTGACCCTGTATTCATCCCAGCAATTGTCTGAACCATACAACTATCCAGTAAAATCTGTTTTTGGTTAAAATTTCTTGAGATGGTCTCTGTTGTTTGAAATCAGCAGTCCTTTATCAGATATTTCTAGTTGTCACCCAACTGGTTTCCTTAGGAACAGAAACTCCATTCTTAGCTAAGCATGAGTTACAGCTAGTTGTGGTTATATTGAAATTCTGATCAGCGAGATATAGGTAGGAGTTGGTGTACAAATTCTGGAATGTAACTTTAAAGAGGAGGCAAGCACCTTTTTCCTTCATTCTCCTTCCAGGTGGGTGGACTATGGATGTGACAGGCAGGGCTCAAATGGCCATCTTGAACCATGAAATAGAAACCAAGTCTTGAGTTTGGTGGAGCATCAGAATAGAAGGAACATATGATCCTGCAGGTTATGAAGTCACTACAGTAGCCTTGATTGTTTACATTTATGTGAAAGAGAAAATTTTCCTTTATATGCCATTGTGGATTTCTTTTCTTTCTGGCTGAATTTAATTGTGCTACTTCTCAGATGAATCTAATCCTGACTAATGAAATCCCTCAGCCAATGTGGCTGGATCTAACTAATAATATTTCTCAAGCTATATGGCTGGTAGATCCAAATTTGAATCCACCTCTGGAACTAAATGGATCAGGAATTATCTAGAATAATTCTCCTCTGGGACTATTATCAAGAGACTGGTTTCCATGTTTCTGTGGACTAAGCCTGAATTTTGGAAGACTGGATTTGGAAGACAAAATGGAAGACATTTTGCTTTGAACAGGTCTATTCTTTGACCCTATCAAGAAATTGCCTATCCTGAGTCTTGCCGGTTAGAGGACTCAATTCTGGTTTGGATCCATCCTTCATGGTGAAGAGGTGGTAAAGCTAAAACAGTTTAGTTCATGGTTTAGGAGACAAGAACCTTGTAATTCTGTATCCAAATGTTCCAAGCCAGCCTTTAGAGCCTGTATGGGCTTCTTCTCTAGATCCTTCTTACCCAAAGCACACTATGTAGCCATTATAACCACCATATGCTAATGGTAAGGCCAAGGGATAACTATTTGCAGGGAGGCAATGACAGTTTAAGTGGACACTTTAGCCTATTGGTCTATGGGATAATAAGGCTTCTTTGGCCCATTGGTCTATGGGCCTAAGAGGCTCCTGACCATGGGAGATGGAGTCTAGGAGTGAAGAAATGGAGGAGTTGGGCTCTAGGTTAGCAACGCAGGCTTACCGTGCTACTGTGGTCCAGTATGTAACTCCAAGGAGTCCAAATTTTAAATTCAAAGCTGATCATCTGGGTTTTATAGGGGTATATCTATCAAAGTAGGAGGTAGACATATTTTTCACTAACAGTTTATAGCTTATTTGTTACTTCTAAATATTCAAATACACATGTGGGCTTCCATTTGTATTCTGCTTCCAGGTCTTCAAGATGAGCCTATCTCTGGACAGCAACTATAGCACATGTATCCATGGCCTTCCTTCTGAGTTATTTGTTTTCATCTCACTTGCTCTATTATTTTCCTGTTCCCTCCATAATGTTCTCCTCTGGTTGTAGTAAGTTACCTGTAACAGGGACTTGACTTTCTATTTCTTTCTAGATCCCTGACCCATTAGCATAAAGTATTCTGAACACATTAATTCTTTATCCAGTATTCCTAACTCTGATTGTGGATCAGAGCCATTAAGAGAATGATTTAAAAACATGGAGTTCCTAGCTTCTCTGAGGTTAGGGAATCTGTATTTTATTTAATTTCTACAGATGATTCCAAGTGACAGCCATGGCTAAGACACTGAACACGGTGACTGACTCACTCACTCCTGTCTTGAGACCAAAATCCTCAGAGATACAAGAATGAGAGTAAGGAGATGAGAATAGGGAAAATGAAAAAGTTGATTCCTCCGGTTCGTCTAACACTTCTTCCAAACTCTCGGGCATGCATCTGCATCTCATTTCTGCTTGCCTCTTGCCATTAAAAGGATGTCTTTAGCACTCCCCATAGCTCAAAGCTTGATCATGGATTTTAAAATCAGGGCAGCAGCTGGTGGTTTCCAAATTTGTACCTGTAAATCTTCACATTCTAACATAATGTCTTAGTCCATTTTGTGCTGCTGTAATAGAGTATCATAGACTGCGTAATTTATTTTTAAAGTATTTGGCTCACAGTTTTGAGGCTGCAAAATCTAAGATCAAGGGGCCACATCTGGTGAGAGCTTTCTTCTTGTTCCATAATAACATGACTGAAAGTGCCACATGAGTGAAGGAGCATGAGAGAGAGAGAGAGAGAGAGAGAGAGAGAGAGAGAGAGAGAGAGAGAGAGAGAAAGGAACCTGAATCCCCTTTTATAATGAACCCATGCCCATGATAACTAACTTCTGTTAAGGAGATTAATCCAATCACTAGGTCAGTGCTCCCATGATCCAAGCACATTTCCTTAGGCCACGTTTCCCAACACCACTGTATTGAGGATTCACTCTCCAACACATGAACTTTGGGGGGACACATTCAAACCACAGCATACAGGCATTGGCGTACAGGAAGTATTTATTGAATGCTTATGTAAGAAAAATATCTTGACCTGAATTCAAGGAAGATTTAATTTGATTCTGGGAAAACATTAGGATCACTGGGGTTTTATATTCAGATTTCTTCAAAGAAATGAGTTAAAGGTTTATATAACTGCTGACTGATAAACTTATTTAGCAGCCAATTATTAGCCTAAGGTTAGAAATATGATGGGGACTTTAAAATTTCAGTTACCTCAATGAATATCTTCCAATCTCTTCTGCCTATCTTTTATGGAATATTTGAACCAGGACTTTTGAAACTCATGTTTAATATTCTTATCATTTAAAGTACAGTCCAGTACAATAAGATTATCACAATCTGCTTAAAGCCCTTAGTAGATCATTCACTTCATGCTATTTTTTAAGATAAAGGTAAATGTCTGTAGAAAACCAAGGACACATAGTAAAGCTGAAACCCAACAAATATTTAGATAACACAAAACAGGGAAACTTAAGAGCTGGGGGCCAGATGTTCTGAAGAATTTTTCTAAGGAAAAGCTCTTTGAGATGAACTGCCTGTTGGTTTGCTGCCCAGCATTTTTCTCATTGGAGTTGCTGTTGCACAAGATTGCAACAATAGCTTGATCTTTGTCTTGATCTCAGTTATTTTTGGCCCAAATAGGTTGGGATTATTTTCAATAACTGCACTGGAAACAGCTCTGTCAAGTCTCTTTGTTTCAGCCCCCTGATCTTGACTGAAAATAGTACAATGGCTTCATTAGGGACTATAAAAGGCTCATGCCAGGAATCCTTGGGTAGTCACAATAGAAGGATACCAAGACTGTTCAGGAGGACTAAATGAGAATAAGTGGCCACCAATGGATCAGTTAAACACGCTGGAACAGGCAAGTGGTTGAGCTTCACCATTTGGTGTCTGCTTCTTGCAATTGCTGTCATTGACTCACCGCACAAAGCAACATGCCTTGGGGTCATCGGACTTGATGCTTCATTTAAGCCATGCTGGGAAATCAGTACCACTGCTAGGTTCCCTTGAAGGAAAATATTAAATTGAAACCAATCCCATTGCCAGTATTTCTCAGAATAAAGGGAGCCTGCTAAATGAGACAATTGTAAAGTCTCATCTCTTCCACTCTGTTTTCTGCCAGAATATTTTATTAACTAAGCAACATTCACAGCCTTGTCAGGATTCCATATTACAGTTCACAGACTTAATTGAGACCATATAAAGAGAATGGCAAGCATGGGCTGAGTTTCCCAAGGGCTTGGGATTACTGAGAAGAGTGCCACATAGTGTAGGCTACAATTGAAGGGGGCTGTGTAAAAAAGATGGTACTTAAACGCAAGCTCTACCACAGTCCAGAGGAACTTGATGTGTTTGGTCTTTCCTTGTATATTAGAGTTTTTTTAAACCCCGAATCTTAAGCCAGAAAAAGAATCATTAAAATGATCCTTTTGGCTTCTTTAATAAAATACCTCAGATCCAGCGTGGTGCAACCACTAGATGTGGTACTAAAGACGGCACAGCTGGCTTGTGGCTGATCCATGCCTGCTTGTTTATATACAACTGCCAGAATATATTTTTGTATTTGGTGAATAGTGGCAGCCACAGAAAACATTTGAGTGAATGGGGACTAGCTACTCAGCTGCAGTCTAAGGACAACATTATGAAGGAAGCAATTCTCAAAATGCACTCTATCACCTTGCATGAAAGTTTCACTTGAAAGTAGGTGTGTCTGGTGGTCTGAGCAACTGATTTGAAAGCAACAATATGCAATGGAATTACAATGGTGAACTCCTACCA
>NW_004955519.1:376349-377669 GCF_000276665.1 Chinchilla lanigera | reverse complement strand
GTGAAGGGAAAACTTCAACAGGAAGAGATAACAATTATAAACATCTGTGCACCAAATACAGGAGAACCCAACTAAAGGACACGAATTTTAACAGATATGAAAAATGAAATAAGCAACAACCCAATCATAATAGGGGACTTTAACAAACCATTTTCACAAAGAGATATACCAACTTGACAAAAAATTAGCAAAAGAAGAACAGAACTTAGCCAAACTTGTGAAGATATAGACTTAGCAGACCTTTACAGAGTGTTCCATCCAACAACATCAGAATACACATTCTTCTCAGCTGCACATAGGATGTTTGCTAAATAGACTGTATGCTAGCACATAGGACATGTTTAAGTAAGTGCAAAGGAATTCAAATTATCCCATGTATACTACTGGACCATAGTGCAATGAAATTGGAAATTAATGACAAAAGAAATCACAAAAACTCCATAAACAGTTGGAAATTAAATAACATCCTCCGGAACAACCAATGAATCACAGAAGAAATCAAAGTAGAAATTAAACACTATTTGCAATCAAACAAAAATGTGGATACAACTTGCAGGAACCTGTGGGATGCAATGAAAGCAGTCCTGAGATGTAAATTTATAGTGGTGAACTCCCACTTCAGGAAAACAGAATGTGCACAAATAAACAGTCTTATGCTGCACCTCAAGCTCCTAGAAAAAGAAGAGCAAGTCAAACCCAAAGCCCAAAGAAGACAGGAAATTATAAAGCTCAGGGCAGAAATTAACGTAATGGAGACCAAAAAAAAAAAAAAATACAAATAATCAATAAATTGAAGAGTTGGTTCTTTGAAAGAATAAATAAAATAGATAAAACCCTAGCCAACCTTATCAAAAAAAAAAAAAGAAAGAAAAAACTGTAATACACGCAATAAGGAATGAAAGGGGTGAAATCTCTACAAATCCTGATGAAATTCACATCATCAATACCTACTTTGAATTACCAAAGCTAAATGAAGAAGATATAAAAATCCTGAATAACTCAATATCAGCCAGTGAAATTGAGAATGTAATAAAAAAAACTTGCCAATGAAGAAAAGCCGAGGTCCTGATGGATTCACAGCTGAATTTCAGAAGAAATTTAGAGAAGACTTAACACAAGTTCTTCTCAAACTCTTTAATTGAAAGGGACGGAATTCTCCCCAACTTATTCCTGGAGGCAAGCATTAGCCTGATACCAAAACCAGGGAAAGACCCAACCAAAAAAGAGAACTACTGGCCAATCTCCCTAATGAATATAGATGCAAAAATTTTCAATAAAATACTAGCAAACAGAATACAACAAATCATCAAGAAGATTATA